>NC_056679.1:163917002-164217002 GCF_018350215.1 Panthera leo | reverse complement strand
TTTCTCTCTCTCTCAAAAATAAATAAAATAAAAATAAATAAAATGTAGCTGACTTAGGAAAAGCTCAAATGTCTGTGCTTAAAAGACTGAATCTAGTTCAGAAGCTAAATTGCTGCAAAGGAACATATCAGAGTTACCTGGGAACTTTCCAAACTAAATACACCCCATACACATGCACCTCGTATAATGAAGAACTTCCTATGCCTCCCATTTGCCATTAAAACCACTACAAAGTAAGCCATTGCTTCTAATGGAAGTGGATCAAATTTCTGGGGTGTGCTGAGAATCATTTCCATATTAACTAAGAGACTAGGAAACACCTTTACATTAACTAAGAGTGTATCATGCAATCATTCAATAAATATTTTTTTGAGCAACTACTGCCTGCTTAATACCTAGCAGGAATAAAATAGTGTGAAAAAAAAATAGGCATATGATTAAATAAAACAGCAAGGTCAACATGGAGAGACCTATGATTGGTGTAAAACAGAGTATTATGGGACTATGCAGAAAGAATACCAATCCATTCTTGGCCAATCAGGGAAAGATGTCCAGTGGAATTGGTATCTATGTTGAAACCTAAATGATGAAATAAGTCAGGCAAAAAGCAGAAGAAAGTCTCTGAAGATGCAACAGCCTATGTTAATGTCCAGAAGTGAGAGATTACATCATGTTTGAAGACATAAAAAGATATCCAGAATGACCAGAGTGTAGAATTCAAGTCGAAGAAAGGGAGAGGAGATTGAGAGAGGTACAGAGAGAAATGAGGCTAGAGAAGCAATAGGGCGATCATGAAGCACCCACTAAGCCATGTAAATGTGTTTGAATTCTACCAAAAGAGCTCAGAAGAACAACGTGAATATTTTAAGCAGAAGAGCAGCCTAATCTTTTCCTTTGGGAAGAAAACACTGACTGCAAAGTGCAAAACATCTAAGAGGAGGGCAAGTCTAAGTCATGGAAACAAGTTAATATGCAAAGGTGTTTTCTGTTCACTTCTGAATAAAAGTTCAAATAAGTATTAAACCACCAGAACTCTCTGACTAACCATTGATTACTCTGTGAATTATCTAGTTAAAGCACAGCGTGTCTTAATTGTTATACTTAATAATGCACTGTTTATAATTTAAGTTGTTTACTATATGAGGTTTAACACTCAGAGAATTGATTAAATTGGGTAACTCCTCTCTTGGATGGAAGCAATAACCTTCAATGGAATGCTAACTACCTCTGAGAATTATGTTTAACTCAGACTTTCTTTGCCATAGGCAGAAGTAATTGATTTTAGGCTGGGTGAACTGGTTCTTAATACATATGCCCACAGGGAGAATGTCATTTTAATAAGATGCTTCTATAAGCCACATCCTACTTAAAACAGACGGTTTTCCCTTTGTCTTCATAAGCAGAAACTGAAGGAGTCCTGTTTGCCCTTAAGTTCATAGTGAACAACTGTGAAGTAATGTAACACTGAGTCGGCAGTCTGCAAAGTCTCTCTTTGCCAACTCAGCTATCTATGTCTGGTTTGGTTTTTAGCTGAAGCTTTCCTAGGAAAATACATCTATGTGTAACATTCTTGAAAACCACTAATTAGTATACCTAAATCTGCTTGTATTGGCTCTGCCGCAGTTGTCTTGATTTCCCAATCTACTGTTTCGTCCTGCTCCCACCATGCCACAACTAAATAAACAACTGTATCTCAAGAGATCAAGGCGAAAAATGGAGAGTCTTCAAAAAATATGAAATCATTGATTCATAAAAGCAGTCAAATTTTGATGTTGATGCACAGATTTTACCTCCTGGAGTATAAGCACTAAGGGTTGTTCAGGGCTATTAACTGAGTTGTAGGGAAAACTGGTTGCATGTCTCCAATTCATGTTTACATATCATCTGTTACATTTTTTAATTTCAATAAATGTTTGCCAGTTCACATAATACATTATGTCATATATTATATATGACATTAAATTTATCTATACATACATCAATGTTCATATATTTAGACCTAAATTATCTATATAGCAATGTTAATACTATCAATCAAATTTACTGCCCATTGTTCTTACTATGTAGCATCTAGTTTACAAAATCCCACATGTAGCCTACTTTTAGGCATTTACAAAATAAAACATTTATTTAAAAAAAACCAATTTCTTTAATCTTTTCAAATTATGGTTGGTATTATAGTTCTTTAACAATAATTTTCACAAACTATTAATCGCAAACTGCTGGTGGTAACCTGGCTTATTTTACATAATACACGAATGGACTTTTAAAAATATTTTATTAGTTATGCATTTATTCTAACATCAGTTGGAATAATAGAGCTAGAACACAAACACTATGGACAGTAAGGTGCTGCGCTATAAGGACTTGACTGCCAACCCCAAGGACACAACCATCCTGGACCTGGAATAGCCTGTCCTCATCATAATCTACAAGCCCCACTGTTCCTATTACCTCCTGGAACACATGGAACTGCTCAGAAGCCAAGAGCTCACTGTCACCCATATCCACATCTCTCCACCATCCCCAGAGGTGTGGGTGGAGAGCCAGACCCCTAGAATCATCTCCCAGGCTTCAGCCACAAGAATCACTGTGATCTCCCTACCCCAGACAGGCTTGGCCCATTTCCATCATCATCCTACTCAGATTCCAACACGTACAAGCAGCCACCCACCCACAAGCAGAGAAAATCCACGAAGGCAGCCCTCAGAGCAAGCCTTTCATTGAGGACCTCATCATCGAGTCATCCAAGCTCCTTGCAGCCCTGCCCCCAACTCCAATGCCCACCAAGACTGAACTGATTATTAGTCAATGCCCTCTGTTGCTGTTCACTGTGGAGAATTAAAGAAACAGAGGCATCACAGAAAGAGGCAGAGGAAGATGATAACTCCAGAGAAGAGATGAAGGCTCCCAGGGATGAACAGAGACAGGAACTCAATAAAGTGACTTTAAAAAAAAAAATCAATGTTTATATTTAAGAAAGAGAGAGACAGATTGTGAGTGGGTGAAGGGCAGAGAGAAAGGGAGACACAGAATTCAAAGCAGGCTCCAGGCTCTGAGCTGTCAGCACAGACCCCAACACAGGGCTCGAACCCAAGAATCATGAGATCGTGACCTGAGCTGAAGTCTCATGCTTAACCGACTGAGCCACCCAGTGCCCCAGTAAGGTGACTTTCTAACTTGAGAAGATAATCTTGAAGGAAGAGATGAAAAAATCATCGCCTACATGAGGAAAACCCAGTCCCTACTCAACCAGACACCATTTGAATCCTCACTGCACCCTGGTACTTCTAAGTGTTTTCTCCCTAACATGGCAAGGCCACCGTGAGCCAACTACAGCCCACAAACTTCAGCCCATGGAAAGTGAGACTGGAAGGCCAAGCCCACAAATCTGTCACTATGAAATGCTGATAGCAATTAATAAGAGGTGAATCAAGTTTCACCCTGTAGGTGTGGATCAGATGAAGTTTGAGAGGTGTCTGTCAAGAGAGGATTTATCAAAAAGTCCTCTCTCTTTTGATTGCCCCATCATGACTCACCATGGCTGACACTCACTAGTGCTGCTTCAAGTCTCTGGAGTTGGGGTCACTGACCCCAAGGCATCCTCATCCCATGGTGAGCAGGGGAATGATCATCTCTTAGGGGATCAGGGAGGTTGGGGCAAAGGAGGATTTGGCTCCACTGCCCAAGTGAAGGGGCAGCCAAGACCTCTGCAGCCCCTAGAGTTGTGAGACATTGACTTTCATCCCCATAACAACAAGTAGGGGTATTCTTTCTCATCCCTGGTATTCACTGCACAAGGTAAACCCAGTCTGGACTCTAGCAGACACAAAGTTGATATTTGTGCCCTCTCTCTGCCTGCACCCCATAAGAAGATTCCCAGAAGAGACTGAGAAAAAATAAACATGGTGCTTCGTGGTCAGACCTCTCAGGTGTGTTGAGTAATGGGTGGATAGAACCCTCAGCCCTGGTAGGAGGAGGGTGAGTGTGGGAAGCAGCCAGGCAGACAAGTGCCCGAGTACTTCTCACCTCACCTTTTACAGCTTGCCCTGTGCCTGGGCCTCCTGTTTCTCTGACTCTAGCTGGAGCAGGCTCCAGCTCAGGGAGAGCTCTAGCAGGGAGGCTGTCCTGCCCTCTAGTTCACCCTGTCTTTTACCTGCCACCCCCAAGCATCAAAGCCCCTTGCTCCAGTGCTATAACTTTCTCAGAAGCCTTGACTTATCTTGGAGATGTCACTTATACAAAACCCCAGCCTCTAGGGCCTGTGCCTCTAGGCACAGTCAACTAGAACTCTACATTCTAACACCAGCCCAAGTCCTGGAAAGAACCCAGGATTTCAGAGTCCTTTGGACAGGATCAAGAGAACAGCTACAAGCACATGTCTCAGTATCTTGGCTACCACGTCCCACTCATACCCATGCATCCTCCAGCATACTCTCTAAAGAATACAATTTGGGGGAGCACTGGCCCCTGCTCTCCTCACCTAACTCTCTGCCCTACCTAAATCACACTATCATTTTTTCTTCTCCACAAATATATATGTGTATATAATTTTACATTATTCTACATATATATACATACATATTCTACACACACACACACACACACACACACACACACACACACACACACAGTAAAACCTTGGTTTGCAAGCATAATTCATTCTGGAAACATGCTTGTAATCCAAAGCACTCATATATCAAAGTGAATTTCAACAACCATTGGCTCAAATGTGATCATGTGACATTCGGCATTACATGCTCCTCACATTGCAAGACATCACTCATTTATCAATTTAAAATTTATTAGAAATGTTTGCTAGTCTTGCGGAACACTGGCAGAGCAAATTACTTGCAGTCCAAGGTTTTACTGTTGTTGTTGTTGTTGTTGTTGTTGTTGTTGTTGTTGTTTTCCATAGATATAGGTATATCTGGGTCTGGGTTTTGTTCCTGCCCAGACCCTGACATCCTGTTTCACCATGTGTATGATAATGCTGGGAAGGGGGACTGTGCTTGGAATAAAGGTTGCAGTGGGTCCCATCCCACCCCAAAAATACATATATATACTACGTGAGCGTTTTATTATTGTCAAAAGTTAAGTAAAACAAAACTCAGTGTATAAAAAGTGGATTTGAAATGTGTGCATGTGTGTGTGTGTGTGTGTGTGTGCGTGTAGAGAGAGAGTGAGAGAGAGAGAGAATCCAATTACAAATGATACCCAGACAAGGAAAAATTATGAAGGTAGTTTTTTTTCCTGCCTTCAGACTTGAACTAAAACATCAACTCTTCCTAGGTCTTGACTCTGCTGGCCTTTGGACTAGAACTACACCACCAGCTATCCCAGGTTTCTAGCTTGCTGAATCACCCTAGGACTTGCCAGTCTCTTAGGACTTGCCGGCCTCCATAATCATGTGGGCCCATTCCTCGCTTCCTTATAATAAATCATTTGATAGCTAGATAGTGATAGAGACATATAGATATAGATACAGATGAAGATATACAAACTAAATGTTGGGAAAATTTTTTATTGTACTGATGTCATTACATGCATACCCACACACACATTCTGTTTCTCTGCAGTACACTGAGTAATATACGGTTACATCAGAAGATTGAAGATAACATGCCCATCCTAACATGAGGACCAGGAGATCAGCTCATGTTTCATATGGTATCCCAGTAATGGAAACAACGTGAAAAGAACAGTTATCTCCCAGAATGACATGATGACTTTGATAACACCTGCACATATTTATAAAATGCATTCTTGAAAAAAAAATATTATTTTGGGGTGGCCAAAAGTGAAGTCCATCTCATTAATTTGCAATTGTATTTTATATTTTCTCCTCACCAATGACTTACTTCCATGTGCTTCTAATCGTGGAAGTGCACTTTAATAGAGCTATAGAATATAGTGTTAAAGAGATGACACATTTACCATTGTGCAGTAACAGAAAATCAATGGCCACTAGTCATAGAGGCTTTTTCAATTTCTATCACACATGGTATGCAGCTCTTGCTTCGGTGGATAATCCAATTGTAAACAGTGACTCACTGTTAACAACTCTAGGAAATAGGATTAGCAATTTCTAATTTCAAAGTAAACCTATTTCATTTTTGTCCTGCAAATAAAAACAATGTTTTCAGAGATTAAGCTTTTCAGCTTTTAGAGCTCCCCAGAAACAAAAATGCTGGAAACGAAATTTTATTGTACTAATGCCATTAATGGAAACCAATGAGTATATGTTCCTAATAGCTTTTTAACAGTATGGTACTCCTCCTCCTCCTACTACTACTAGATTGAATTTCAATGAGGGGAAACTTAAAACTTGAATGGAAAGAAAACTTAATTGTACCTCTGGAAACTAAAAATTTTAGACGTATCCTATCATTGTAATCAGGAGAAGAACTGAAAGTCCATATATGATTACAAAAATTTGTTTCCACATCAAAAGTTTGGTTGGTTTTGAAACACAGTTAAATTGGATCAATGATCTTGTAATTTCTGTGAAATATTTATGGTACCATTCTAAAGCCTATTTTTCCTACTTTATCTGTGAATTCCTTTAGTAAAACATTGCCTTTATAGAAAACTATACCTCCAGAGTTACAGACTCTTCTCAACTCTTAGTCCAAAGAACAGAAGATGTCTTTTGTCCTGCTTTTAGAACACAAAAGTGTCACTGTGTTAAGCCATTGGGTCTCTGTCCATAATACTCCTGTCTGGCTTTTTTAAAAATGCCTATGTTTGAACCCAATATACAGAGATTTCTCTAATTGGTCCAGCCTAGAAACTGCTAATCTATGTTTTTTAAGCTCTCCAGATATTTATAGTATACAGCCATAGTGGGAAACATTGGCCTAGATTAAACAATGAAGGTTTACTCAGAAAGAAGCCCGAGGCTATGTAACTGGGATTTAGAACCACAATATTTATTGTTCAAGTTTGTAGCAAGAAAACTGTACTGAATCCAAAGGGCAAATAAGATCAATCAAAAGACAGAATAAAGTTAGTGGACAGGAAAGTCAATATTGCAAACTGAAGGAGTTTTGTGGAACAGTTTTATGACTAGTGACCATTGGCAGAAAGCAGATTCAGGAGTTAACTTGAATAAGCCATTCCAGGCTGAAAAAACTAAGAATAAATATCTCCCTAGCTCCTTCTGTGGGAAACTTGACTACGTGTCCAAACAAGAAATTATATTATCTGGACATGGGAAGTTACCTTTTTTTTTTCCCATTGAACTCATTAATAGTCAACAAACTTGTTCACATCATTCTGATATGAGTACATACTATCTAACATGAAATTAGAGAAAGTTTGTGTCATTTATAAGTTTATGGCACAGAGCAGATAAGAATCAGAGCCCCAGGTCCATGACTGGCCAGTCCCACTCACCTTTAAAATCCCACTCACCTTACAAATTTGTAAAGTACTTTTATGAACTCATTGGATTTGGAAGCCACTAGAATTAATTCATGTATTAATCATTTATTTTGTATTAGCTATATCTTATAGGCACTATGCAAGATGTTAGGCAGTCAGGAAAAGATATAGCCCCTGTCCTCAAAGATCTTACATTCTCATAAACTAAATAGAAAGTTATCCAACTATCAAAACTACTATATAATTAGTGATATGCTAGCAGGTAAGAACAAGGTGTGAGAAGGACAGCACAAAAGAATTCAATAGGTATGGTTGGGAGTGGACTGCTAAGGCCTATCAAAATGCTTTTGAGAGATTATATTTCTAGTGATTCCTGAAGCAAAGAAAGGAAGCATTAAGTGACTATAGTGCAAAGCCACAGAAAATTCAAAGATCATGCATTAAGGAATGGTCCAAAAAGGGGCTGCATGTAAAGAGTGACATAGGAAAGATAGAATAAGACATGGGTTTTTCTTAATACCCAAGACTGTTTAAATTATATCTTAAGAGTAATAAAGAACATTTGAAGATTTCACACAAGAGTGTGAACAATCAGATATTTAAGAATTAAAAGAAGCTAAATGAGAGACAGAAACATTAGTTATAAGACTATTGAAATAATACAGTTGATACTTAGCTAAACAAAGCTACGATGGCTAAGATAGAGTCTGAATATAGAGCGGACAAAGTTCATTGAAGAGGCAGTTAGAAATTGATGAGGTTTAGTGAAACAGTAGGAATGAGGAAAGCTGGAATAATATAAAATCACTCCCAACCAATTTTTAGCTTATGAAATCAAGTGAAACTGAAGTGCCATTTATTAAAGGGGATAAAATGAAACAATTGATTTAGGACAGAGGAATTATAAGTTCAGTCCTACACAGTTGAATTTGAGGTGCCACTGGGCAGTTAACGGGAGCAATCTTAGAACAGTTGGAGATATGCTATGATGCATAAGAGCAAGTTTGTGTTTGAGTCAGGTATTGTGAGTCATCAATTCGTATCTCCTTGTTATAGCCCTGGGTCTTCTCAGGAACATGATTCCAAGCTTTGCCTTCCTGATGCAGAAGAGACCACAGAACCAGTTGATGGTAATAATGAGGTGATGGAAAAGGTGGTAAAATCTGCACCTTTGTCATCCAGTATATTTTTTGAGAAGACAGTGGGCTTCAGATGAAGCCATGGAAAACAAAGAAATAGAGAGTACAGTGAGGATACAGGTCCAAAAAGTAAGATAAGAAACAGAATTCAAAAACTAAAAAAAAAAAAAAAAAAAAAAAAAAAAAAAAAAAAAAAAAAGAGGCCAAGAGAGAAATGCAATTTAATGTGAAGAAAATGAAATAGTCAACTATACTATCAAATACTACTCAGAAATTAATTATATACGAACCATAGGGGTACCTTGGTTGCCCAGTCAGTTAAGAATTTGATTCGATTTCAGCTCAGGTCATGATCTCAAGGTTCAACAGTTCGAGCCTTGCATTGGGTTCTGCACTGACAGTGTGGAGCCTGCTTGGGATTCCTCTCTTTCTCCTTCTCTTTCTGCCACTCCCCTGCTCTCTAAATACATAAATACATAAACTTAAAAAACAGAACCATAAATTACTCAATCTTACAATTAGAGGTTTGGGGCAATATTGGCAAAAGCAGTTTCAGTAATTTCCAAGAATGGGATTCTAAACACAGTGAGTTACATGTACATGGCATGAACAGGAGGTGAGAGATAGTCTTTGAATAAACTTGACTGTTAATGGACAGAATTGTATGGTGTGATGCCTAGTAAAATATATAAGATTGAAGTGAGTTCTGGGTTTATTAACAGTTTTAGGTTGGAGAGATGGAAATTTGTTGAAAGGAGTGGCATAGAAGTCTTCCAGTTATGAGATTCAGCCATGATATTTGATGGACTGAAGTCCCTAAGGAAATGGGAATGATGGGATCCATAGCAAAGTATGAGGGATTTTTTTTTAACAGAAAGAATGATCGCTTCCTGTGAGAAGAGAAGGAAAAGGCAGAGTGGATACAGTTAGGTTGAGAAATGAGAAAAATCCTCCTAGTTTAGTCTGTTTTCTCTATGAATTCTAACGCACAGTCAACTTCTGTGAGTCAAAGGATAGGAGTAGGGAATCTGAGAAGAGTTATGGGAGTCTAGAATAATAATGCATACAAGAGAGACTGATGAAAAGCTTAAAGGATTTCGAGGAAGATTTAAGTACCTGCCTGAAGCTAGAAACTATAAATCTGTTCTCTCCCTTCCTTCCATAGTTATATGATTCCCTTTAGCAGTGGCCGTTTGCCTGAACGTAGTCAGAGATAATCCAGGTTGACGACTAGGCTTCAAAGTACAGGTATTGAGAAAGACACGGAAACAAAGCTGTTGAGGTTATTGGAGAGAGGGAGATGAAAACGTGGTTCACAGTTTCAAGATTAAATGCAGAAGAAAACGAAGCTAAGATAGAGAACCAGAACATCGAAAAATCAAGGATCGAACAGTTTCTTTGAAGTTAATGTACAGGTAGAGTGAAAAAAAGGAGTTGAAATTTGGAAAAGAATAGTCAGTAAGTAGACAGTTGCAGCTTACTATCGCATAATACAGCAATTATTTTATTTTGTACCATTATCTTCCACAATCATCCCTGGCACACAATAAATGTTTGTGGAATTAAACTTATTCTGAGATTGATAGAAAAAATATTTCCTTAATTGAGAGATAAACCACATAGTACTCTACACTATAAAATACTTCTCTCACACAGGCAGAGCATAAAGGTCTTATATTCAGGCTAGTAAACCACTCAAAAGCAATACCGAGCACTAAGCTTCCAATTTCAAACTAAAATTCAGAGGATCTGATTCAAATACCATGTTTTGGCCAGTATGATTTAATTTTAAAACTAGATGAGTCATCCTGTCCATGAGGTATTTTAAGCATAGATTGCATTGCATGAAGAGACACCCTACCTAAAGCCTAAAACTGAGGAAACATAGCAAATTATACACAATCTTTGTGGTTGACTTTTTTCCCCACAGAAAAGTAGATTAGTTACCAGAATTTGACTTCACTCAGCTGAAGAAATTGATCCTAGAGATGCATATGTTGACAATCACTTGTAATAATATCACTTTTCTCATTTTCGAGGAAAAAAAGTCCTTAGAGATCACTTAATCCAAGTACTTCATTGTGCAGCATGAAGACGAAGTCCTAAAAAAGGTTAAACAATGTTTCCAAGGTCATACAGAAATTAGGCGGCTGCACTGTAACAGGACCAAACTCTTCCACCGCAGTGAAAATCACTGGAATATTTAAGAAGCTCTCTAGCTTATTTATATAAGTATGTATATCAGGGAAATTGAGTGAAACGGGCATGATTTCAATAGAAGCGATTGCTTTCCATCTACCTCTTACGAGAGCACTGTGGGCTAAAATCTTGCTCATGCATTCTCTTTTGTTGCAAATGAGCAAAAGAAAGGTTCAAATAGGTGATAACCACCCCCAGCACACACACACACACACACACACACACACAGAGGAACAGACAAGAATAATAGGAAGAAGATCTATGAAAACATAATTCACAAACTGAAGTTTCTCTCCCCAGGTAATTAGAAATAGGCTATATTTGCCTATCTCTTTTTTTGTAATCCCTGATGTGTTTGACTAAAATGATAATTAGCTATATTTTCCACTTTGGTTGAGACATATTGTATATCATGTATAGTGTGGTTCTGGTCTCAAGAGGGAAATGGATCATCAGGAGAGTATTTTTCAAAGTCTCCTCTCTGTAAAGATTTACTGAGTTGTCTCTAATGTACACTGACAGCTTCTGCATTAAAATTAGAGGAAAGTAGACATCGATATTGTCAAGCTAAAAAAAAAAAAAACCTCTCCCCTTTCATTTTCATTCTACTAAAATAAATCAGGTCCATATCTTTTAATATTTTATTAGAATTGTTCATTTCTGAAGGTCAAGAGCAAAATGACTTTTCAAAGTTTAAAAAAGATTAAAAAAAGGTGGCAGTTAATTGATAGTCTCCAGACACCAACAACAGTCTGGACCAGAAGCTGAAAATCTGTATTAATTTCCTTGCTCAAAGTTACTAGTGTTACTTAACAACGTAACTGAACTTTGGTGCGCCCTATATGAATTTGTTTAAAGTAACAGAAACCCATCCTAGATAACTTAAATAAAAAGAAAGTGATTAGAAGAATATCAGGGCATTACCAAGTAGGTGGAATTGTGGACACCCAGGTTTCAAATCAGAGCAAGAACCCAGACGAGAACTACTTTTCCGGAAGGAAAAGAAAACAACAACAACAACAACAACAAAACTGATGGAATGAGTTCTAGCTATTTATTTTGCCCTGTTTGATTCTACTCAAGATTTATAACCCTAAAACAGAGACTCTATTTGCCTAAACTTGGGGTTCACAGGTACAGCCTTGATTACACAGGAGTATTGAGATGGGGAGGACCTGCCGGCTTCAGTAAGCCAATATGGCTAACTCCCCATGCTACATACAATGGGAGAGAGAGTTTTTCAAAAGAAAATCAGGGTATTGCTAAGAAATGGAAATTCATGCTGGGCAGTCAGCATTTTAAAGAATATCCACTTCAAGCCAAAAATCTTAGTGTTGATTTTGAAGGAAATAATAATAATAATAATAATAATAATAATAATAATAATAACAGCAGCTACACTTAATGCAAATATTCCTGTTAACATATATTACAATGTATATGCTATACAAAGTCCCCAAAATCAAAGCAGCAGAGAGTACACTGGAAATCTGGGACATGTGCCCTTCTCAAGTGATAGTGTTTATAAAAATCTTTTGCTTACCAGCAGCAGTCTGAATTCCTGAAGTGGCCAATAATTTATTTTTCCTTTCTAGAGCCACAGATCAGGCTTCACATTTATAGGTCTGGTAAGTCACTATAAGTCTAACATGGAGGTAGCAGTTAGTCCAGCCCAAAGGAAAAGAAGTAGAATCACTTCAGAAATGACTTAATCTATGCTTCAAACTAGCATATCCATCCTGAAAATCATTCCTGACTACATGAGCACCTGAGAGATATTTGCATTGGAGAGTTCTGATCTGACAACCGCAGACATTAACCCTTAATAACATGTAATGCTGCAGTAATTTCACCTATTTGCAATTCATAAGCACGATCTGTTTGGAGCAAAAATAAACTACCAAAAGCAGATTCAAATGGTTTCAGTTTAAGGTGATGACTAATAAAATAACGCTTAACGCTGGGCAGAACTCTAAATCCCACCTCAGTGGTTCTGATAACTTTTCTATTTCCTGAATTAATAATTAATATAGGAACCTCTTCTATAATACGAACGTTTTCTTTTGTGTGTATCGTGTGCTGCTCGAGAAATACATTCTTAGATGAGATAGTGAAAATCAATGAACAAGTTGGAATAATTCCAAAAATTTTGAAATAATTTCATGAACCAAAATGGTATTTTAGCACAATTTTAAAGGATGTTACATAGAGTTATAAGACATATGTCTTAGAAGGTAATCGAGAAACATTTTAGTCTAAATGCTTTATTTTGTGAAATTTCCAATGCCCTAATAGCACATGCTGCATAATTAAAATCAAAGACAAGTCACTCAATACAGAACACAGGATTGAGTATGGAAAAATATCCAACATGCTCCTGAATATAAGCAATATATGGTTCAAAAAAATGATATGAAAGCTGATACATTGTCTACCTCTGACATTTACCTTTGTGGTCAGAAAAAAAATTGTCATAACTCATGCCCTTTTTCCCAGAGTCACTAATTTTCAAATTTCTAATGGAAAACATACTACTGTGTATTGCGTCTCAAATAACTTATTGACAGTCTTCTTCTTCCTTCTTCAGTATTACCAAAGGCATTCATGGAGAGCAAACAAGCATCTCAGAACTGGAATATATCAAATAACTTCCCAAAGAAATATGGCAATACATTCTCACAAATTGGGAGTGCAGAGAGGAAGAGAGGTTTTCATAAAATATTATCTTAAAAATAGAGCAAATCTATTTATATAGAGCAAATCATATGTTTAATGTATTTTGTGAGCAAAACATGCACACACAGAGGATCAGACTTTTAGAATTAGATAAAACTGTACAGATAAATTAGACTGCTGTTTCATAATTGCAGTAAGGTTATTTTGATAGGGTGATATTAATTTTTAAGGGCATATTATTTATGCATCAACATAAGTATAATTAGAACTCCAAATGCCATATTTCCCTGATAGTTGCATTAAGAAGAAGCTAAAGGTTTGTTGTTTGGTTAGGGTTTGGTTTTGGTTCTTTTTTTTTTTTTTTTTTTCAAAAGGCTATTTTAGAATGTTAACAATTTTGAGATATAGGTAAAGGTAAATGTGTATTCACTATACAACTCTCAGAATTTTTCTATGTACTAGAAGACTATTATAATATTAGTTATTTCACGCCTCTGGGCACTTTGCATACAATTGAGCTTCTCTATCTTCTCTACCTATCTGATTCCAATCATCTTTAAGCTCAAATATCATTTTCTCAGTCAGGTGACCTGTCCACACAGAGTTAGAGACCCACCCAACTGCAAGTGCGCTATATGTTGTCCCCAGAAAATGATATTTGTTGTATTCTTTAACACCTAATTTGTTGTCAACGCCATCTCTTACACTTCCAAGGGACATGCAGACATGCAATAAAATCACATGGAGAAAAATTTTAAGGTACTGATATAATTCTGCACTCAGACTTGGTGAGGAATAAGCAACCGCATTTTTTTTAAAAGTTCTCAGTTGAGTCTAATGTTCATCTATTGTCAAGAGTAACTGCACTCGCCTGTAAACTCTTCAATGTTAAAGAGCTTTTATTACTCATTTACTTACAGCTTATTGATTCAAGTACAGCACATGGTGGGCACAGAGCCCATATCTCAACGTTTAGGGATTCATATAATATAGTAGTAAATAGCAAATCAGTAATGATGATGCAGATAGCAATATGTGGAGAAGTATAGACTGAGCTGGAAGCAAGCCTGCATAGACCTGACCTTTAAACGAAGCTTAGCTGAAAAGACAAGAAGAGTAGGAGGATCATTAGTTCTGGCAGCACAAACTGCTTCTTGTATTTAGGCATAAATCTGTAATATTAAAGAAAAAATATTTCCTGCCATGGGAATCAGAGCTCCTGGTTAAGTGGTCCCTGTAAGAGTGAAAGCTTCTATGCTCCGGTCTCTGGCCACCACTCAGCCCACTGTGAATGCAGAGGACCTCCTGAAAGTGAAGAAATTCTCAGAGGACTTTGGACAGGAGAGTTAAAAATTTCTTCACTCGGTGATGGTGAAGGTGGGAGGAATTGATTGGGGTAAAAAAAATCCATGGCACCCCCCACGTCAGCAGCCAGACAGGGCCCCGGGGCTCATCTTCACATCACTCTGGCGTCCCCTCTGCTGTCTGGCCACCAGCCGGGGAGTGGGAAGGAAGGGCCTCCGGGGCCGCAGAGACAGAAGCACATTCGGCACTGGGTGGAATACTGGTTCTTCCTACTTCTTCCTACTGGTTCTCCTCCTCTTCTGGATGCTCATCAATTCCTTGTCCTGCCCTCCATGTTTTGTTTTGTTTTTTGAACTCTTCTTTGTTCCCCTAAATTAATGCTGCTTGGATTTTTGTCTTCTTTATAAAAAAGTTAAAATCTCCCAGAAGCGTCAAGGAGTAGGAGCAGCCCACACTGTGGGGTTGGTGCAGACCATCAGAATGGCTTGCCAGCTCCCTCCGCCCTTTCCTTCTAACCTAAGTTTTACTCCTTGTGCACACAATGGCGAATGCCCTGGGTCTGTGCACACGATGGCGAATGCCCTGGTCTGCCAGCCCAAGTCCTGCCTGTAAAGGCTGAGAGTAAAGCCAAGCCATTCCCAACCCCTACGTCAGCATCCTGGGCCCTGTGTCCTCCCTGCAGGAGGAGAGGATGGTTTTTGTGAGCACAAAGCTATGTAGATCAGAATGAGTGAGGGCAGTCAGGTAGGGTTTCACTGCTGCCTTCTCTTCCCTCTGAATGTGAGAACGAACCCAGCCACTGCCCCTGGCACCCCGCCCTGGAAATGGGCTAATAAATCCTTTTCCCCCTTGAAAAAAAAAAAAAAAGAGTGAAAGCTTCTAACACTCCAAAAAACTGTAAACTTTCTATTAATAAAGAACTTAGTTGCATTCAGATATTTTCAGGAGGTTATGAGAATATGTTCATGCAATTTTATTACAGATCATTTTTTTTTTCTTTCCTAAATATAATCTATTGTCAGGTTAGCTAACATACAGTGTGCACAGTGCGCTCTTGGCTTCAGGAGTAGATTCCCGTGATTCATCGTGTACATACAATACCCAGTGCTCATCCCAACAAGTGCCCTCCTCAGTGTCCATCACCCCCTCCTCCCTCCCATCAACCCTCAGTTTGTTCTCATCATCAGGGAAATATAAATCAGGTCATTTTTTTTAATGAAGTCCCATGTCTCTTTCTTCAGTAAAACCATATAATTCTGTCTTTAAAATAGTTTCCATTTTGAGTTGCCATGCTCAAAGTGAGCATTCTGAATACTATAAAGAGATGCCTTATTTCACATAATTTCACATAATTCAGATAAATATATCAGGCATGCAGGAAGCACTTGGTTTACTGAGGAATGAGTCACTATCTGCGCTAAAATATAAGTGTCCTTGTATCAAGGAAAGGCCATTCCTGATGAATGAAGCATGACTGAGGGCCTCACCATCACCGCCTCCTGCAGAACTTTTCCCTCCCTTTCAACCCCCATTATGCATACATAAAACTATTGTTTCTCTCCTAATATTCCCTTCTTTTTCTGGGTAAGTAATTGTGAGATTTTTATTAGATAATAAAATCCTAAGTGTTCTGAGTTAATTTCAATATATAATACTAATAACATTAATTCATTGGTGAAAAATTAGCACTGTAAAGGCATTGATATTGTTATAATATCTCTGTATCCTCAGTTTCTCAAACAATATCTGGTGGACAACAGGCACATGACAAACATTTGTTAAGTAAATCAATGAATTAGTGATACTACACCCACTCTTTCATACAGTACATAGAATGAGGTAAAGCAAATGTAAGTTAGTGTTCCTGTGTTATAAAATACATTTCTTTTTACACTCAAAAACCTAGACTTAAGAAAATCCAGAGTAGCATATCTTCAGGCTCAAAAATTTACAGTCAACCACAGTGTTAAGATTTGGGACTATTAGTCGACACTCTTCCTCTCCTTGTAAAGCCTGAATTCAAGAGCTCTTGAAAATCACCCAGAGTAGATTGAAAGAGGATGCAGAGGGGTGTGAAGTTTCTATCCAGTCAGCCATAATAAAGAAAATCACAATACCATCCAGAAAGGGAAATAGTACATTTTAGCAGGTAGAAGAAAACGCATTCTCTTATACTATTGATAGGTGTATAAAATTTGGGATCCAGTTTCCTATCATCAAAGACCCAGAAACCTGAAAATGTGTTTCCAAATTATTCATAACATAAAAAAAAAAACCTAGTGATGGATATCATAGAACCTCAAATCTGGTGCTTTTTAAATTTTTTGCCAGGTACAAAATCATTAGCAGAGAAATATACCGTGACTAGCATGTCATACAGAGGTCTCCATGCCTTTAATGTTGCTATTAATAGCTAGGGAAATTCAGAGCTTCTTACTTATTCTCTCATTGTTTGCACCTGATGTCAACTTAGTCAGAATGATTTGTTTAAAATATGTAATTCAGAAGGCATCTCAAGAAGTAATGTGGAATGTATAAACCTGGCCTGCCTAATTTCAAGTGAAATACAAGAGAGAAATGCATATTAATGTAAAATGACTATAAATCAAAAGCTATTTCATTTTCTAGGGTAGTATAAAAGCCAAACCTGTTTGAAACCATAATTCAGCTGTCATAATCTCTTAGATATACCACTGACCTTCCTTGGAAGTTTCTGTCACATAGAAGTGAATGGATCAGGAGGAGCAACATTAAATCACATGGCATTACGGAGAGCCAGGCACTTGAAAGTAATTTAGCTCACTTGAGCAAGTCCTTTAACCACAAGTCACACTTTCCTAGATAGAGATTCCTTTTGCTGTACATGCACATACACTGACATAAAACACATTCACTGTGTAGACTATACAAAGAGATTCATTGTGTATTCCATGTCTGTGCTTACGGATTTTTTTTCCATCAATATTGAACTCGGGTGCTCCTGTGTTTTCAAGAAACAGCTACAAGATTTTGTGTTGTAACTCCTGAAGCCACTTGTCTGATTAACTTAAGGATGTAGATTTTCTCTGGGTATTTTACATTTATTATTAATAAACAGCCAGTATCTAACATGATTACTTGGCTGCCTACCTCTCCAAAATGAATCATTCTATTAAAACTGTGACTTTCAACGTTAAGCCTGAGGTAGGAAACGGGTTTGAATTTAGAATCATGCTATTCACCAATGCCAAGGATTGTTGTTAGGGATTTTAAAAAAACTTTTGGGGAGGAGGGTTTAAGAAAAATCTGCCTTTGGAACTTATGGGGGCTTTTAAACTGGAAGAAAATGGATGATGTTTATTTGACTCCATGTGCAATTGTTACTAGATTTTCATTGGAGTGCTGCTGTTTTTTCCATGGACAATGATTATTTTACCATTACCTCTTCCCCCAAAGATAGAAGATTAACAAGATTATTCTTGTTAATTTAAAAGCTTTTTAACAATTTCAGAATTTCTTTTTTTTTTAATGATTATATAATTTTGAGAGAGAGAAAAAGAGACAGAGCATGAATGAAGGAGGTTACAGAGAGAGATAGAGAGGGAGACACAGAATCCGAAGTAGGCTCCAGGCTCTGGGCTATCAGCACAGAGCCTGACACAGGGCTCGAACTCACAATGAGAGCAATGAGATCATAACTTGAGCTGAAGTTGGATGCTGAACTGACTGAGCCACCCAGGTGCCCCCACAATTTCAGAAGTTCTTGTGATTGTGGATGAAAGAGGGTAAGGTGTGGAATACAGACAGACCTCTGCTCAGAGCTTCAAGCAACTATCTCAGAACTGTACTACAAATGGGTTGATCCATGTTTCACCCTCAAACCTTTCACTTAATGAATATCTGATGATCTCCAAGAGTTTGTTGTTTTGTTTTGTTTCATTTTTTGTCTTTTTTTTTGAGATAAGGAGAAAACTATTCATTTCACAGTTGAGGAATAATTGATTCCCAAAGACTTGCTCTATCCACAAGGAAAAAAACACTTTAAGAATCATTTCTGTTATCTAATACAAAGACTAAGAATATAAAGTCCTTGGTTCCATTTAAAACTCTACTGATAAACTTTTGGGTAAATTACTCTGTACCTAAAATTTGTATTTAAAGACTTCCAAACTAGGGCATTAAAAGCTAAAAATGAATATCCTGCATATAGCAAACACTGAGCTTTAAAAAAATGTATTAAAGCATGATTTCAAATTACTTGTGTAATTAATAAATGATCAGTAAATACTTGTTTAGCTGCATTTTTGTGGATGCGGGAGGCTTTGAAATATAATGAATAGTATTTTTAAAAAATAATGCATAGTCCCTGACTTCACAAATTTTACAATTTATATGGCAAAGCCAAGTTTTCAGTGGTTTCATTCTTACTTCCAGAATCATTTATAGATTGACTGCAAACAATTTTATAACAACCTATAGCCAGCCATCCCTTATACTTGGTGAACACAAACTTACCACAAGGGGCTGGATGACTTCTAAGGAATCTCAGCATAACTTGGCATAATTTCTTGAGAAAGATGATATTAGGCAGATAGTTCCCTTTTTCACATCTCTATCCCTCAAACTCTTTTAAGCTCTTACATAGAAACTGTATTGGTTAACTAAAAGCTATAAGAAAACTATTACTCTAATTGTAATATAAAACCTGGAAATATTTCTTATCACTAAAGTCAGTCAATGTATCCCCCAACTCATGAATCTATCTTGAGTCTCCTGAGACCACTGTGGTGTACCTTATTGCCAGGAATGAAAATAACACACTAGTGATGCCTGGACCCCATCAGTTCCTCAGCCACATTACATTTCCAGCTATGTTTATAAGCATCAACACTTTTTCATCTGAGGACTCCTTTCATATTTACTGTAAAAACAAAGCATATATATATATATATATATATATATATATATATATATACATATATACATATATATACACATATATATGTATATATGTGTATAAAATCATTCCCAAAGCAACTACTACAAAGAGACACCATTAAATTCTACCTTCTAGAACTCATTCATGAAATTTGGCTCTGTATCTGACTAGTGGGTAGAATTTTGAATTCCCTATTATTACAATTGGTGGCAAATTAGAAACTAACTCCACCTAAAAAGAGGGGGGGGAAGCAAATATCTGTCTGATGTCTTAAACTTTTTCTCCTGAGAAAAATCATTTAGGTGTGGGTCATTTAAAAAATGTAAAAAGGAATAATTAGAAAGAAAATGGGAGGTGTTAGTAAAATACTTAGGTGAATATAACATTTTCCAAGAGCATTTTTTTCCCAAGAGCATTTATATAAGACTGGAAGGAGTGCCAGATAAGTAGCCTTTGTTTTTGGCAACTTCTTCATTATCAATCACCAAATCTTATAAAGTCCCTATGTATCTAAGTAACCTAAGCCATGAGATAGAACATGATACATAAGATATAATAGGAAATATAAGAATTTGTACATCTCAATGAAGGGATTATATTCCCTGTGAAGAAGAGACTGATAGAGTGTGGGAAAGGTGCCTTCACAGAGGAGTCTTACGGTCTTGATGAAGAAAGGAAATTTCTATCAGGTTTAACAGTAGCTGCAAAGAAGAATGCTACTTGATTGGATATTCTCTTTAACCAAAAGCTGAACCACAGGACAGACATCTCATTCACTCTCATTATTTCAAAGGCCATCTATATTTTGAGGTTCAAAGTTCTATTTTTACACCAATTCATCATCTGAGCTTCATAAAATATCTAATAAGGTCTACTAGACATCCCCAAAAGAATATCAAAAGGCGACTCACACACAGAGGCTCTAAAGACTGAACGTTATTTATTTTACTATTGACCCATTCTTACTCATTTAGGCAGTCAATCAGTCACCCAACCATTTATCCAATATTTATTCAGTAGCCACGATGTGTTTGGCATTGTTCTAGAAGTCAGGGATACAACAGAGAACAAAACTCTCACAAATACTTTCTCGCAAGGAGTTTACATGGTAGTGGCAATGTAAAAAGTCAGAAAAAATAAAATATAACACGTATTTTTAAGTTCTAAAAACAAATAGAGCAGGAAATGGGAGGGATTTGTAGATAAGGGAGCTGCCTCATAGAATGTGATCCTCCTTCTGTGTTTTATTATGTCAGAGAATGTCACTAACACACATTCAACTGCCAATCCAAAGACAAAGGTTGATTCGTGAAGTTAGTAATTATGCTATGTCCATAATAACCCTCCAATTCATTCAATTATTTTCTTTCCAGTGCTATCACATGAGGTCAACCTGACATTGTCTCTTACCAAAATAATTACAACAGATCTCTATAAGGTCTCCCTAGCTGTTGTACAGCTACAATCCATTTTTCAAATCGTAGCCAGAGAGCTATTACTAACGTATAATCTTTACAGCCGCTTGGTTTCCACATTGATAAAATCCAAAAGAGCTTTTCCCGTCTTGCCCCTTCTCCATCACCATCCCTTTCTATTTCACATTGTACTCTCAAGCCATGGATTGAATTACTGAATCCTTTGACTCCTTCATACTTTTCACTTGTTTCTACATGTGCCATTTCCTTTCTCTGGAAAGGAATATTTCTTTCTCTCCCTTCTTCGGCCTCTCCCTCCCTCTTTTATTTTCAACCAGATAGATTCAACTAACTTCTCAGTTTAGACATCACCTTTTGCAGGAAGTTACCACTGAGACCCCCCTGGAACCAATTCTTAGGACCTCCCATAGCACACTGTGCATATACATATCAGAAACCTTACAACATTATATTGAAAACCAATCACTTATGTGGCAGTATGACACTGTGAATGTAACTTGTATTTTCTTCTCCCTCTCTTCTGTTCAAATAGGGAATTGGTGCTGTAAATGTTGCCTTATGGAGAGGTGCATCAGAAAAAATAGTCCATAAATCTTTCTGCTTCCAAAGGATGGAGAGGATTTTTAGACATAGGCAAAATGACGAGGTTTACAACATGAAAGAAAGCCAATTTCCTTGCTTTTAGAAAGAATGTATGAGAACAGCAGTCTGTGGGTCCAGGAGCAATGGGAACCTGGGCTTGACTCCCAGAGCTGAGACCAGTGGGGAGAATGACTGTGTGGTGCATCAGTGCAGATGGACCCAACAGCAGTTTATAAGAAAAGATGTCCCAGCCTCCAAAGTCACATGTGAGAAGTAGATTGCCACTAGACATGAAGCAGCTGTGTGAACCAGGGTGGGTACCACAGTGATATTCTGGAGCACTGGGGACTGATTCCATACCTTTGCAGCATGTGAGAGTTCATGTTCTTGGCATAATTGAGGGGGAGAGATCCTCAAAAAAATGAAGGTAAGTATAGGAGACATGCTTAGCTCCCAGTTAATATCTATCTGCTCTTCCACCTTATTAAGAACCACCGGGGCGCCTGGGTGGCTTGGTCGGTTGAGTGTCTGACTTCGGCTCAGGTCATGATCTCACAGTCCGTGAGTTCAAGCCCCGCGTCGGGCTCTGTGCTGACAGCTCAGAGCCTGGAGCCTGTTTCAGATTCTGTGTCTCCCTCTCTCTCTGCCTCTCCCCTGTTCATGCTCTGTCTCTCTCTGTCTCAAAAATAAATAAACGTTAAAAAAAAAAATTAAAAAAAAAAAAAAAGAACCACCAATTTTCTTCAGAGTATCAATATACCTAACAGTAACAACAACAACAACAAAAAAAACAAACAAACTGTGATTTCCAGCCTTCCTCATAACTAAGAGTGGTAAATAAGATGTAAGCCTAAGGCCTTACAGGAACATCCTGGAAAGCGCTGGAAAATGTGCCAACTTAGTTGACATACATACTTTGCCCTTGGCTATTCCTCAAATTCATGCCTTAAAGTTAAATCATGACATTGAAGACTGTCTTTGTCACTGTATTATCCCCAACTAAGTGCATATTGCATAGTAATCATTCAAAGAGCTAAGACAAAGAAAAGTGTAACTTTTCTTTCAAAGAAACTATCATTCAAAGAGCTAAGACAAAGAAAAGTGTTATTTTCTGTAGATGTAAATGATCATTACATTTGAGCTCTGGATTTCCCAAAGCACCCAAAATAAAAAGGTAGCATTTAGGTCACATGTTCCTAAAGAGCGAGGACCTACCTATTACCTGTATTAGGTACATTGGGTACACAGAGCCTGATGTCATTTTTTAAATTACCTCTAAAGCATTAAAAAACAATAAGTGAGAATTTTGAAAAAGTATTCTGAATCATCTTTTATTCTAATAGCATGGGGACTTTCCCTTAGCTCTCAGTGTAATGAGCCCCTAAAATTGTCTGCCCATGCCAGTATAAACCAGGACAGGTTAGTTTATGCAAGAGTAGTAACCAGCCTTTAAGTCTCACGGATTTATCACTAAAAAAAAAAAAAAAAAAAAAAAAAAAAAAAAAAAAAAACCTTTTTCCTAGTTCATGCCAGGTCTACAGCCAGCCCAGGTGGTCTTCCAGAGCTGCTCTTCCTCCTAAGGTTGGCTCAGTATCCCAGGCTGCTTTAATCTTTGGCACATTCATGTCAACACATGCCTCCATGGTCACAATGGCAGGAAAACAGAGTTCTGAAAAATATCGTATCAACCATCAAATGTTCTGACAGACAGTGACACATAGATATCGCTGCTACCACAATGCATTCTAGAACTAGTCACATAGGTCTGCTTAGTCATAGGGATGTGAAGAAAGATACTCCTCCTATGTTTCCAAAAGAAGAGAAATGAACATTAATGATCATGCCAAATCTCCACCATACATAAGCAGTTTTTAGAAGAAACATTCTCATATCCCTAAAGACAAAGGTCCTGAAACATTTTGGATTTAAAATCTCTCTATACTTTAAAAACATATGGAGGGTGCTAAGGGGTTTTGTGGATGTTTATTTTATCTACAAGTATTTATCATATCTGAAATTAAAGCTAAGAAATTTAAAAAATATTTACTAATTTATTTTAGGAGAATAGTAACATATCCATCATACACTAACATAAATAATATTTTTAGTAAAAATAACTGGATTTCTAAATGAAATAAAAAAAATAGAGGAGTGGCACTCTATTATATTTTTTGGAAATCTCTTTAGTATCTCTCCTAAATAGAAGACATCTATATTCAAAAATCTGCATTCAATCTGTTGTGATATCACACTTTATGTAGCCTCTGGAAAAATTTTATTGTGTATCCATGGGAGAATAAAAGTGGTAAAGGCAAATAACACCTTAGTATTACTATGAAGATAGTTTTGACTTCACAGAACAGTGAAAGGGTCTCACAACACCGCTAGACACCTTAAGAAATGCTGTCTTAAGATGGCTAATGTCATTGCTCAATGACATTGCAAACTATACAAAGGTAAAATGCTTGCTGCCTCTAATGTCTTCTATTTTGCTTTACTTTTGCTCTGAAAACTTTTATTGGGTCAACTCATTGTGCTCTGATTGAAAAGTATTCAGTGCCTCAATCAGGGGATAAACTTGCCTGCTGGTTTTCCCAGAAACGATCTGTGAAGGATGTCTCCATTATCTTAAATAATAGTACTGTTTTCTTCTTCTGGTGTGCCTTTTCAACTTTCTCAGTGAATCCATCTGTCATTTTCTGATCAGCAGCTGAATAGGCACATTTGCTTTCACATCCTCTTAAATCCACTTTCTTTATCCATCAGGACCCTAAATCTTATAATATGAGGGTCGTTATCCTTAGCACACTCTTTCCTTCTACCTGTGGGGCTTATTATCTTACTCTTTCTTGAAGAGCCCTTTGGTTGAAATCCCTTTATCAATAGGACTCATGGATTGTCTAAAATGGTACGAAGATACTCCTTTCCATTTGCCTTCTAATTAAAATATTCAAATAAACAGTCACTGAATAGCTACCACATATAAAAGACTCCTAGTACATATAGAAGATTTCTGCATTTATTCAAATAAAAAAACTATAGATTCTTAATAGTGATTTAAAAGTTACCAAAACAAACAATATGTTGGAGTAGAAAATAAGACATAAAATATTAGAGGACAAAAATATAAATGTTTTGGGTCCCTTCCCCTTTTTTGAATCTCAGTTTGCATATCTGTAAAACAGGACTAAGAGAGAAGTTTCAGAGGTCTGAGAATTGTTTGTTCAGTCAGTCAGGCCGGACAGTATATACCCCCGCCTTATTCTCCCTCGGCTTCCAGAAAGCTGAAGGGTTGTGGGTGTCCTGGGGCCAATTACTTGGTGCTAGTGGGACAAAGTGGGACCACCCCTCAGATACAGGTTTCTGACCCAGGACTTCAGTGTCACCTCTCCTTTCCCTCAACCCCCATAGAACATTCTTGGAACCCCTGGGACAGCGCTGGGAGGGCACACACAG
Organism: Panthera leo; assembly: GCF_018350215.1. NCBI lineage: Eukaryota > Metazoa > Chordata > Mammalia > Carnivora > Felidae > Panthera > Panthera leo. The sequence goes on along the minus strand of NC_056679.1, from coordinate 164,191,905 downwards.
AAACCCACCAAGAGTGGGGATCCTGGCTCAGGTATAGGGAGGGTATCGGGAGATGGCATTCTTCTATCCGGAGTGAAACTCAAGAGGCTAGAGATGCAGGGCCACCCCCTTTCACACTCTCTGCTGGTGGTTGTTCTCTGCCATTTTGCCCCTGCTCAGAGATCCCCTGGCCTCTTTGTCTCTGCACCCATCTTTGTCATTGTCTTTGGGGCCCAACCCCCTGATGTCCTGTCTGATGTCAGCAGGGAGTCAGTAGCAGGCCTGCATCTTGGGCCACTGAGCTGCACCAAGGGAGATGTTCTTGGCGTGGAGTCTATGCTGTCACGAAGTGACTAACACTGTAGGTCAGGATGCTACCCTGCAAATGCCCACACTGCCAGGAAGCCCTCCAAGTAGAAGATGTCCTACAAGTTGAAGTGCCTCAGTGTTCAGCAACTTCCCCTCCCACAGTAGGAACTACATATCTGGAGATCTGAACTCAAATCCCAATCTGCCACTCCTGGGCCTGTGGTCTTGCACAAGCCCCTTAACTCTCTAAGCCACAGAACATGCTATAATACTCGGCATATAGTAAGTGCTCAACACATGTTACTTCAGTTTTATTAGTATTATTATTACTATTTTTATATTTCCACTTATTAACTGTATGACCTTCATCAAATAACTGTTCTAAGCCCCATTTTCCTCAGAATGAAGATAATTGCACCTGTTCTCCCAGTAAAGATGTGAGAATTAAACAGCAAGGCAATCCATAATGGTTAGCTCCTTTTACTTCCATTCCTACTTAGCAGCCATGTGGCTTCCACATGTTACCTTGCTTTCCTGGGCCTCAGTTTCCTCATCGGCAAAATTGGGAAATAGTATCTACTTTCTTGGGGAGCCTGGTTGGCTCAGTTGGTTAAGTGTCTGACTTTGGCCCAGGTCATGATCCACACTTTGTGGGTTTGAACCCTACATCAGGCTCTGTGCTAACATCTAAGAGCTCAGAGCCTAGAGCCTGCTTCAGATTCTATGTCTGCCTCTCTCTTTCTGCCCCTCCCCTGCTTGCATTCTGTCTGCCTCCCAAAAATAAATGAATATTTTTTAAAAATAGTATCTACTTTCCTAGAACTGTGAGCATTCAGTGAGATTATTTTTGACATATAGAACCTATCGAACATGTTACCTTATTAGTATTATTATTCCTGTTGGTATTATAAGCCCTCCTTACCAGCTGTGTGACCCTGAACAAGTTCCTTAGGCTCTCTGAGTCTCAGCTTCCTCATGGGGTAAGATGGGAAAAATCAATCGTTCTACTAGTTTTGCTGTGAAGAAGAAGCATCTACATCAGTACTTTGTTCTCACCAGCTCTGTTTCCTGGCTCTGTGATGCAGGCAAGTCCCTTCCCCTCTATTTACCTCAGTCTTCTCAACTGCCCTGTGAATCTAGCAATCTCCACCTTATCCAAAGTTGTGGGATAAGGAGGAAATACTCCCACAAGCCTGATTAGGAATGGTATGGATGATGTTGGGGCCTTGGTAACTCCTAGGGCTCACCAGGGAGGAGGAATTTGCATCTGTCTGTGTAGAGCTTCAGAAGGCTTGTACAATAATCCTGGACTGGCTGCCCCACCCAGAAATCCTGCAGCAGCAACACAAACTGCTTCATAGGGCGGGGGCAGGGGCAGAGTGGCAGCAGCTTACTCTGCAACTGTGGGGACATCAATCCCAGAGAGCAACCCACACTCAACCTCACCTAAAAGACTCAGAACTCACTGGAAGGAAATATATGACCCAGTTCTCCTCTAAAAACCCTTCTATGGCCTACCCAGGGAACATCCAGTGCTCTTGGACCACATGGAAGGATAGGATGGGAACTCAAGCAGCTGGACTTTAAATCATGCTCCTTCATTGATCAGCTCTATGAAGGAACAGGTTTTTGTCTTGGCTTTACTATCGATTAATTATTCCTTTAGACTTCATTCACCTCAACTAAAAGAAGAATATGTTACCTTTTACACTCATTGACCTCTATCATTCTATGATACAAGTGAGGGTTTGATTAAGCCACCTATGTATTAGCAAATCTCTTGATGTATGTTCTTTTTCATCATTTGTATTACATACCCTGTGGAAATACTACAAATATTAATGTTTATTTCACTGTCAATTATCACCTGAAATTCAGAACAAATTCTAGACCAACAGGATTACATGGGTCCCTGAGAGAAAGAGCAAAGTGACCAAGGCATCCAACAAAACAAAAACAAAAACAACAACAACAAAAGCTAATTACTTTTACTCCTTACAAGTGGTAGAATTGTTGGTTAGAAACTTCCTCTGGAACTTTCTGATGTAATCTGAAACCAGCCCCCATACATGGAGGATAGAGAGACTGATGAGGCAGATGACTCCAGATTGGTAGATGGCAGGTTTAATAATCAAGGGAACAGACATAAGAGGCTTGTCTTGGGCAGCCTCAAAACAGGTAGATTACACTCACCAGCCAACTCTTAGAAGTTTATATAGAGGCCCTAACTGGGTTTAGTCTCATACTCAGTCAAGATAGCCTCAACACATTACTATCTCAAGTCTAAATATCCTTAGAGTAGCTTCTGGGAACACAGAAAGCAAACAGAACACACATTACAAGGACAGGGGAGGGGGTGGGGAGCCTCCATTTGCTCAGATCCAGCTCATGGGTCAACCGCCAGTTATATCTTCTTGATGACCTCCTCCAACAGAAGTAAATTGAATAGTTACATTGTTAGTAAAATGTTTAAAATATTAATAACCACATAAGATATGATTGATACCTGAGAATCTAAGGTTCTCTCATTACTCTCTCCAAATACCATGAGAGAGAGTTGCACATGACGGAGGAAAAGCTTGAATTTTAAAATGCATGAATGTTGAGTCTCTTATCTCAAATTCTGAGTTTCATCCAAACTAGTTCTATTACTGAATTATTAAAAAATTCAGTTGAAGGGAAGGAAAAATTTTGACAATGGAAACCTTAAAATCTAAGATTCAGCTTGTATCCCTAGTTTTACTACCAAAGAGTCTAAGAGAACCCCTTTAGCATTAGAGGTAAGGAAAACAAACATGAAAGAAACTAATCAAATAATTCAGTAGATCATGGTCTTTGGAATCAGAGACACAAATTTGACTCACACTTCTGTCACTCATAAGTCAAGTTATTATATAGACAATAACTACTCATGTTATTCAACCTTGCTAAGCATCAGTATCCTCAACTGCTCGGAATTGTCCTCATCTGTATGAGTGAAATGACAAAGTGCTTGTACCTAGCATACTGTAGGAATCCAAAGTAATTGCTGGACAACATCTTTCTCTTGACCAAATTATAAGATTTGGATCTGAGGTCTAAATTACATGAATAGGAAATTTAAAAATACCCAAACTTTCTGGAACATATACTTTGGCATATTCATTTTCAGGTGATTCACTGTAATCACTATAGAGCAACCTGTATCATTCAAATAAGGAGACTTTTTTTTTAGTTGATTTATTTTGAGGGTGGGGGGCGGTGGCAGAGAGAGGAGAAGAGAGAGAATCCCAAGATGTGCTGACAGCGCAAAGCCTGATGCTGGGCTTGATCTCCCTGTGAGATCATGACCTGAGCCAAAATCAAGAGTTAAACGCTTGGGGCACCTGGGTGGCTCAGTCGGTTAAGCATCTGACTTCGGCTAAGGTCATGATCTCGCTGTCCAGGAGTTCAAGCCCTGTATCGGGCTCTGTGCTGACAACTCAGAGCCTGGAGCCTGTTTCAGATTCTGTCTCCTTCTCTCTCTCTGCCCCTACCCTGCTCATTCTCTGTCTCTGAGAAATGAATAAACCTTTAAAAAAATTAAGAAGAGTTAGATGCTTAACTAAGCCCATCACCTGCCCCAAATAAAGGGGCATCTAAGAAGAGAATCAAAGCCCTGACTTTCACTTTGCTTACTGAACTGGTTTGACATAAAGGAAAGGGGACCTTGAAACACTTTTTTTTTTTTTTTGAGAGAGAGAGAGAGAGAGAGAGAGAGAGAGAGAGTGTGTGCACGCAGAAGGCAGAGGGAGAGAGACTCCTCACCCACCACCAAGCCTGATGCAGAGCTTCATCTCATGACTCTAAGATCATGACCTGAGCCAAAATCAGGAGTAGGATACTTAACCAGTCGAGCTTCCCAGGTGCCCTGAAACACTCTTTTATTATAGTATTAATCACAAGATTTAGAAATATGATTCCTAAAGGATACAGTTAATATAAACTGAATATAATTTTTAATCAGCTTTACAAATTAAGTTCTTGAGAAAAAAAGTCATAGCTAAATGCCTGCAATATTAATACCAATAGTGGTAGTAGTAGTAGTAGTAATAATAATAAGAAGAAGAATTTGCCTATCATGTCATTTACTATTTCAACAAAATAGTACTTTTCTATCTTAATTTCATGTTGGAGAAGCAAAGTGTACTGCTAATAACAACACAAGACTGGGTTAGGCATGCAAATTAGAATCCAGTGCCTTTTGAGTCCTTTTGAAAGGTAAAATGAATAAAGACTGACAGCTTTTATCAAAATGATTGAAAATGATTTATGAAGGATTGAAGAAAAAAAGTACAATGATCTGCTTAATACAATGGCTCATATGGTCAGAGAGGGTAAGCATGGATAAGGCAGATGTGACCAGAACGCATGTCTTTAACTGGGTTGCCAAAATGCATAAGGTGTATTTTTACATTAGAAACAACCTCATATATGAATGGAAAATAAATCCAGAGGAATGAACTCAGTATGTAGTTCAAGAAATAAATCTAACCTTTCAAATATGTGAAAACTTGAAGAAATCTGCACATGAAGAATGATAGGAAGTTCTCAAATAAAAAATAAAATAGATTTGAATATTCCCCCATTCCTAAGTAAATGGAATAATCAATAAATCTTTACCAACCACCTGATAACAAACACACAGTTACAATAAAAATCCCCACTGTGATAATTCCCCTGAGTAAATATTTGTGTAATCAAAACTCTAACATATTTCTAAGTCTACATTTATAGATATAGAAATTATTCTGGTAATATCTCTATCCAGTATGCTATATAATTTATACGCTATTTTCAAGCTGTCACATACTTGTCTCTAGGCACTTCCATATTTACATTTATGGGAGTAGAAATTGTTTTGTTAATATCTGTATCTGGTAAATATTACTATGTCATTTTCCAGTCTTACATATATCCTACAAATGAGGCAATGCCCAGGAAAGCTTTACTGAACATATTACATTTTGCCCATGAAGGTGGCCCATCCCCCCCCCAAAAAAAGTCATTTGGGGCGTGGTGACAAGGTGTGATTGTGTTCCTTGTTTGACTTAAATCAAATCATTTCTGACACAGTTCAAATCCTTTAGGAACCTATCTATGGCCAATTCAAACAAATAAACACTTGAATAAGAAAAGTAGAATGAAGTCCTGCTGTCATACATTTCACTTAATAGTTGTTTTCCTGATGTATCCGAGAGGAGTATTTGAAAGGACAGTATGTATTTTCCTGTGATGTCAAAATGTCAATTCAAAATCCATCTGTTTTAGCAGAAAAATAATACTTTGTCATAAATGCGAGCTAACAGCCAGTTCTCTACCTGGAACCCAGAGGAGATTGAGAAAATCCTCTATTGTCCTAGCACAATGTTAGTTATTATTTATAAGGCCTTATAGAAAAAAACAGTTGCCTGACATTCATATAGTTTTCTTAGGAGAAATGTTCCCTTTCCTCAGCAGTGTTTAAAACACACCCAGGCAGCCAGGGATATGGTTATTTACCTTGATACTGAATTATTTTTCTAAAGCTTGTCATTTTAAAGAAGAGATGCTAAATATTGATAAGGTTTGGTTAGTTCCACAGCTTCGACACCAAGAAGCCTAGCGAAAACCAGGGAAAAAATAAAATGTTTCTCCCACTGTGCTGTAAATACATTTCATTCAAACCTGGTGTGAATGCCCTTCAAGTCTCAAGTCCTTAGAATTTTAAGACTGAGAGCATATCAAAGCTAAGATTGCCAAATTAGTACCAATTTAGTGCAATTTAAAATTGTGTGATTTTGTATAAGAGAATACAAGCTGAGACTCTTATTTGTCTAGTGATATGTATGGTTGTCTCAGTGGTCTTTACTGCTTCACTATTGATGGTATAGCAAACATATTTCCAAAATATCATGTAGCTTTCTGTCTAACATGGGGAAAAAATACCTATAGAGGCCAATTGTTGGTTTGATGGGAGTTCATCTTTCAAAAAACAACCCACAAAATTTAAGAAGGTAGCCAAGGAGACCAACTTGCTGTTGATAAATAAAAGTGTGATATTCTAGCCATAACACCTTATATGAGATGCAAAACAGGTATAACCTATGATTCTTTTAAGAGCGTGTTTTGCCAATAAGCATAAACATAATATACACAAAAAAGGATGGGACAGTATAAGGTGGGGTAATGATTTCTTAAGCTAGATGATATTCTTAAATTTATTTTGAGTATCTTGAAGGATTGGAGAAAATTTTGCTCCCCTTCTCTTCCCAAGTTACAATAAAACACCTTTGGTTATAGTTCAGCATATCTGGAAAATTCAGACTCATCACTCTTTACATCTTCATGTAAAATGAGAGTATTGGATCATACCATTCACTCATTCACTTGCTCACTCCTTGAATATTAATGAGTTCCATGCCAGGCCTGTGCTATATACTGGGATGTCAGCAAAAGATAGGCATGGTCTCTGAACCACTCGAGTCTACATCCTGTAAGGGAAGTCCTACGTTATCCATGACAAAACAAAAACCTATTTCAGTTACGATAACTTCTATAAAGGAGCAACACAAAGTGATATGGAAGCCATTAACAAAGAAACGACCTGTGGTTGGAGGGGGGAAATCTTCTAAGCAGAGAGAATTATATCTGAAAAGGCCTGAAGTGGGAAAGTTCAGGTCAAGTTTAAAAAGCCAAAAAGAATGTGTGGTTGGAACAAGGAGAGTGATGGGGCCAACAGAACAAGATGGGGCTATGGAGCTGGCAAGGAGCAAGATCTCATGGGTCTCTCAGGCTTCATAAAGGATGTGGGGCTTTATGCAGAAAACAAGGAAAAGTGTTCAAAGACTGTAAGAAGAGAGATGACATGACTTGATTATCCCTGAAGCTGATTTCTACTCTGAATTTCAATGGGAATATATTTGTTTCTACTAATTAAAATTGAAATAAGTAGGGCTGGCATTATTATTATCATTGTGTTACTATAGATGTTATGAATTGACATAGGCACAGAACTCAAGCTAATAAATTGTAACTTAATTATTATATTGTTAAACTTAATTTAACTCATTTAGCCTTGATTCCTCAATTCCCAGTGATTAGATGATAACTCAGTCTTTGCAATTCAAGTTAAGCAGAATCACTTCTACTCTAAACTTTGATCTCTGTTACTACCACTCAGCCAAGTGCAGTCATTCCTTAGGATTCTTTCTCCACTCCCATCCATTCTGACTTTCCTTTCTTCATTTTCTTGAGGTAATCTAAGTTCTCAAAGGACATTTGTATTGTTGGGCATCTGGCCCGGTACTCTTCACTGTGTTGTGTATAAGTCATTCCATCTAGTCTCCTTCATAAGATGATTATTTTCTTTTTTTTTTTAATTTTTTTTCAATGTTTATTTATTTTTGAGAGACAGAGAGAGACAGAGCATGAGCAGGGGAGGGGCAGAGAGAGAGGGAGACACAGAATCTGAAGCAGGCTCCAGGCTCTGAGCCGTCAGCACAGAGCCAGACACGGGGCTCGAACTCATGGACTGTGAGATCATGACCTGACCTGAAGTCGGACACTTAACCAACTGAGCCACCCAGGTGCCCCAGATGCTGATTATTTTCTACTGATGGTCTCCATCCTACCTTTTCAATTCCCTCCCCAAACCTAATGAAGTACAATCTGCATTTTAACAAAATAGGTCCCCGTGCTGTGTCTATACAAAGTTTGAGAAACCCCAGGTCTGAAGTATTTTTCTGTTGAGTTATTTTCAAAAAAAAAAGAAAAAGAATGGAACATTTTATTAAAGATGAAGATGCAACCAATGTAGCAATTAAGAGCTCCTTTCTGAAAATAAAAGGTAACTTTACGGTTATTTGCATAGCATTCAAGGCTGATGTATGTAGTTACCTAACAAGGTACACTAATGTTGCTAATGAGCCAAGCACAATATATGAGTGAGTCCAAACTGTCCATTCTTAATCTATTCTTTCCATGCTGACATGAATTATATCAAGTCCACTGGCAAAACAGACTTTAGAGTTTCACTTGGTAGATTACTCATTAGTACTCACTCTATCTATTCTAAGCTATCTTGCCGTAGCCCGAAATAAATTTGGGATCTTTACATATTTTTCTGAGGGAATTCCCCCAACGTTTTGTGTGTGTGTGTGTGTGTGTGTGTGTGTGTGTGTGTGTGTATGTGTGCGTGTGCGCGGTGTGTGAGCGGTGTAGTTGCAAAGCTAACTAAAAACTGAATAGTGTCAACTGATACGAAAACAACATCAAATAAATGTTGTTTTCAAGTCTTTTTATTTTTTAAAGTTTATTTACTTATTTTGAGGGGGTGCAGTGAGGGGGAAGAGAAAGAGAATCCCAAGCAGGCTCCGCACTGACAGGGCAGAGCCTGATGTGAGGCTTGAACTCACAAACTGCAAGATCATGACCCGAGCTGAAATAAAGAGCTGGACACTTAACCAACTAAGACACTCAGGTGTCCCTTGTTTTCAAGTCTTTTAAAAATTTCATTAGAACAGCTCGCACATTAAATAAAGTCATATTGATGAATATGTCATATTTGAACATAGTCATAGTTTCAGTTGCTCCAACAAAATTCTGAAACCATGTGTGGCATGTTTTTCAGTAGTCATTATAAAATCTTACTGTGATCATTTCTCATCATGAATACTCCCTTATGCACCAATGTAAGACCATGTCTCCATTACTAAAGTGAAAGTTGGAGTTAAGCAATTATTCAGTAATTTCTAGTGCCAGGTAAGGCCTTGGCCCTCCTGGATGCTTACAAATGTTTATTGATGAAAACTGTATTATAAAGCCACCCCTATTTGCTATGAATTACCTACATTGCCTTTTTAGAATTGTGAGTGTTCTCTAAATAACTCCATGCTCCACTTGTATTCTTCAACCTTGGCATGTATGTCTATCTTGAATAAGTTCTTCCAAAATGCCCTGGAATACCAAATTTTGAAGACTTAGCCATTCCTCTTTCAGCCTTCTAATTTTGCCTATTGAAATGATAGAATATTGATGAATTGTGAAGACTGAACCCCAAAATTCATTCTAAATTATTCTCAGGCAGAAGGAATGACTCATTCCAGACCATCTGTAATCTCTTTGCTCTTCTGGCCCACAGCACATAATGGTGAGGCAGCTGGTTGGGCTGGAAATAAAATAGATGGCACTTCTACCACCATCACCACCCCTTTCATGAAGTTTACTGATCTAGAAAGAATTACAGCAATAATAATCTACTGGCTATTTATGGTTTAGTGTGTTTCAAGTCGTGTGCTAGGTACTTTTCATTTGTTATCTCACTTAATCTTAAAAACATCCTATGAGGCAGGTGCTATTATCATCACTATTCACCTTTTACAAGTGAAGAAACTAGTAAGCATTATAAATAGGATTCAAGTCCAAGTTGTCCTGTTCCAAAGACCTCCTCTCCTGTAAGATTTTCATTACCATGATGTTCACCTAATATAGTTGCCTGACTTAAGCCATCCCATCCAAAGGAGAATACCACTGTTCAGGTGAATATAATTAACTTTTATATTCTTAAAATAGAAACCTACAAACACATATATACTCACAAATACAGGCTTGAAATAGAGCTGTTTCTGGGTCATAAGTGAACACATGAAGTGACACACACCTGGTACAAACCTATAAAATGTAAATGAAATGACCATCACTATGCTATTTCTACTAAGTAATACCCAGTCTCACAGACATCAACACAAATAGCCAAATGTACATAAGAATGAGAATTTGTATTTTCTAAATACGGCATACATGTGCATTCCAATTTGCACATATAAATGAACCTACATATATGGACCTCCACTGGCAAGAAGCACAAAGGACCACTTTTACTTAAGAAAATCCTGAGAACCTACTGAATTCAGAAGTCCACTTCAGGAATTTGTTCATTTCATGTGCATGGACATCATTACAGGCTGAAAGCTTATTAAGTATAATCAAGAAGGTCCTTTTGGAATTATCTTCCTTAGCCTACTTCCAAGGGAAATCATTTGTAGGTTTCTTCAGGGCAATGGTTATCAACCAAGTGCTCAGGCTCATTTTCAAATGTTCCAAACCAAATTTACTGTAATAATGATAACTGCTCTTTCAGTATCCTGATCTTTTTAACTGCTATACATCTTTTCATCTATTTCCATTTCCCTTAGGTAGAGTGCAGACTAAGAAATCATCAGACCCATTTTTCAATACTATACATCATCAGAAACAATTTTGATAATCATATTATTAGTGTGCATAACCCCATCCTTCAAAACTCTACTAAAAGAGTCACCTAAATGTCCTGCTCTTGTTCAGATACTCTATTTATATCTACAAATGTCAAAAATTCTAAATGAAGTGTATGAGCCTTGATTGATAAAGAGATATGGTTCTCTTTCCTAGCCAAGTAAAAAATAGTTAATAAAATCCTAGCACCTGCCTAAAATTGATTTTTAAATTCTTCAAAATTGTTCTTTAGTTAATTCAGGTGACACACATTTCTATCCCAGTTCAGGAATAGTTTTTTAATGCATGATTATTTGGGAGAGAATATTAGATTTATTACCTTTGCTAATGAACACTTAGATAAAAGAGGTATTCTCAAGATAAGTATTCTCATGACATGAACTCTGATTACCATATATTAATTTTCATTTCAAGTCTGAATTATATAAAGAGTGAACCCAGTGGCTTTTACATATAGAAAATGGGACCTCTCCAAAGTACACTCTGCTATAATTCTCAAGTGTCCCCTGTCACATTTGTAATGTTGCATATCAGTAGTACCAGAATTCATCATCATGAAGCACTTCCAAAAGTTTAAAGAAGCAGTGGATAAACCTTAAAGACACAGAGTTTAACCTCACACTTTAAAATAATGTGTTAGCTCTGTTTCAGAGGGACTGAGGGGACTGACTTCAAGAATGGCCAGTGAATTGGTTGAGATGCCCCTTCCCCTATGCTCTACACCCAAGAGAGTCCCTTACTTATGTGCTCCTTTTTCACAGCAGCATTTATCACGGAGTCACTAAGAAAATGCAACTCCTTAGTAACAGCAAGGTGCATCTGCATCTCCACACTTGATCTTAGCCAAAAGGCCGAGAAGCGATTGCATCTCCAATATTTGAGACAATGCTGCAACTTTTCAGGACCAAACAGTGCCACCAGGGCCACGGAACTCACATTCCCTGCAGGATATGCCCTTGTCCTGGGGAATCTTAGGCTGATGAATATATCATGAAACCAATGTAACTAGAATTTTAAGAAAACAATGACTTTATCTTCTCCCTGGAATTGAGCAAGGGAAAAAATTAATGGCCTCATGAAATCTAAGAACTAGAAGTGACTTATGAGGCCAGTATCACCCGGATACCAAAACCAGATAAAAACACCACAAAAAGGAGAAGTACAGGTCAATATCTCTCATGAATATAAAAAATCCTCAACAAAATATCAGCAAACTGAATGCAACAATATATTTTTAAAAAAATCATACACCACAATCAAGTGGAATTTACAGGATGCAAGGGCAGTTTAACATTCACAAAACAATCAACATGATACGTCACATCAATAAAAGAAAGGATAAAAACCACATAATCGTTTCAATAGATGTAGAAAAAAAGCATTTGACAAAGTATAGCATCCATTCATGATAAAAACCCTCCGTAAAGTAGGTGTAGAGGGAACATACCTCAACATAATAAAAGCCTTATATCAATATATAAGCCATAGCCGACATTATACTGAATGGTGAAAAACTGAGAACTTTTACCCTAAGGTCAGGAACAAGACAAGGATGTCCACTCTCACCACTTTTATTCAACATAGTACAAGAATTCCTAGCCACAGCATTTAGACAACATAAGTAAATAAAAGGCATTCAAATTAGTAAGGAAGAAGTAAAACTTTCACTACTTGCAGATGATATGATACTATAAATAGAAAACCCTGAGGACTCCACCAAAAAACTAGTACACTGATAAATGAATTCAGTAAAGTCATAGGATAAAAAAATCAATGTATAAAAATCTGTGGCATCCCTATACACTAATAATGAAGCAGCAGAAAGTGAAAGTAAGAAAACGATCCCATTTACAATTGCACCAAAGAGAATAAAATATCTAGGAATAAACTTAACCAAAGAAGTGAAAGACCTGCATTCTGAAAACTACAAAACACTGATGAATAAAATTCAAGACGGCACAAAGAAATGGAAAGATATTCCATGCTCGTGGATTGGAAGAATATTGTTAAAATGTCTATACTATCCAAAGCAATCTACACATTTAATGCAATTCCTGTCAAAATACTGCCAGCATTTTTCACAGAAGTAGAACAAACAATCCTAAAATTTGTATGAAACTACAAAAGACCCAAAATAGTCAAAGCAATCTTGAAAAAGAAAAACAAAACTGGAGGTATCACAATTCCACAATTCAAGTTATATTACAAGGTGGTAGTAATTAAAACAATATGGTAATGGCATAAAAATAAACAGATAGATCAATGGAATAGAAGAGAAAACCCAGAAATAAAACCACAATTATATGGTCAATTAATCTTTAATAAAGGAGAAATGAATACACAATACAAAAAAGTCTCTTCGACAATAGTGTTGAAAAACAGTACAGCCAAATGCAAATGAATGAAACTGGACCACTTTCTTTTACCATACACAAAAAATAAACTCAAAATGGATTAAAGACCTGAATGTGAGACCTGAAACCATAAAAATCCTAGAAGAGAGCACAGGTAGTCATCTCTGATGTCGGCTCTAGCAACAGTTTGCTAGATATGTCTCCTGAGGCAAGAGAAATAAAAGCAAAAATAGAATATTTTGACAACATCAAAATAAAAAGCTTTTGCACAGTGAAGGGAACCATCAACAGAACTAAAAGGCAACCATGTAATGGGAGAAGACATTTGAAAATGACATATCTGATAAAGGGTTAGTATCCAAAATATACAAAGAACTGATACAACTTAACACCCAAAAAACAAATAATCCATTTAAAAATGGCAGAACCATGAACAGACATTTCTGCAAAGAAGACATACACATGGCCAACAGATACATGCAAAGATGCTCAACATCACTCATCATGAGGGAAATGCAAATCAAAACTACAATACCAGGTATTTACCCAAAAAATGCAAAAATGCTAATTCAAAGAGACACATGCATCCTTACGTTTATTGCAGCATTATTCACAATAGCCAAACTATGGAAGCAGTTCAAATATCCATCCACAGATAAGTGGATAAAGAAGAGTAGTATATATATATATATATATATATATATATATACATATATATATATGTATATATATATATATATATATATATATATATATATATATATATAATGGAATATTATTCAGCCATAAAAAAGAATAAAATCTTGCCATTTGCAACAACATGGAAAGAGCTAGAGAGTATAATGCTGTTAAGTCAGAGAAAGACAAATATGATATGATTTCACTCACATGTGAAATTTAAGAAACAAAACAAATGAGCAAAGGAAAAAGACAGAGAGAGAGAGACAATCCAAGAAACAGATGCTTAACTATAGAGAACAAACTGATGGTTACCAGAGGGGAGTTGGGTGGGAGGATGGGAGAAATAGGAGATGAGAATTAAAGAGTACACTTACCATGACGAAAAATAAAATGCTAAAAAAAAGCGTTTTGAACAGTCTCTTGAACCATCATATATTGTGATATGTCAGGATATTTTAGTGTCCTAGTAGACATAGGAAATATCAATTTATGGTACAACATTTGCTAAAACAGAAAAAGGGATCATCTACATGATTAATTACCCTGTTTATACTTCCAATATTTTTTATTATGTGTATTTATTAAAAGCATTTCTTCAAATAGCTACTCGTTTTAGTGAAAAATAAACTTAGCATTAAACATTTTAACTCTTCAATTGTAACAACAGCATGCAATCAGAAAAATTCACGAAGTCTAGAGCACAGTGAATTACCACAAAGGAAACATACCAATGTAAGCAATACTTAATTAAGAAAGAGTATCCTACAAGTTCCTCACTTCATGTTCCCTCCCAGTAACTACCTCCTCCCTTCTCTCCAAAGGTAATTAGTTCTAAAATATGTCTATAAATGCTTTATAATCCTACCTTCAAAAGATAGATCCCAATTCTCTTCCCCTTGATGTGAACTAAAGTAAATGACTTGATTCTAACAAATGGAATAGACTTGAATTGGCAGTGTGTGCTTTGGGAAATAGATTATAGAAGGCATCATGCTTCCTCCTTACAAGGACTCTTAAATCACTCACTCAGGAGGAAGCCAACTGCCATGTCATTTGAACACTTAAACAGTGCAACAGAGAGTCCCATATGGGGAAGAATGAAGGGACTGTTAGTAAAGTCAATAAGGAACAAAGGTATCTTAACAAATGCATGTGACTGAGCCATTTTTTAAGTTTATTTATTTTGATAGAGAGACAGATATATAGAGAGATAGTGCGAGCAGGGGTGGGGCAGAAAGAAAGGAAGAGAGAATCCCAAGCAGGCTCCACACACTCAGCACAGAGCATGAAGTGGGGCTCGATCTCATGAACCATGAGATCATGACCTGAGCCGAGATCAAGAGTCTGACGCTTAACCTGAGACACCCAGATGCCCCATGAGTGAGCCATTTTGGGGTGTGTAGACCAGTACCAGTCAAGTATTCAGATTACCAAAACTCTGGCATTTAGACTGACACTTCATGAGAGTTCTTAAGCCAAAACCACCCAAACTGCTCCAGAATTCTTGACTCACATCCAGTATGAGATAATAAATGTTTATTATTGTTTTAAGGCTCTAAGTTTTAAGGTATTTTGTTTTGCAGCAATACAAAAAATTAACCACTCTCTTTACTACTAATACCATAGTTTAGCTTAGCATGTTTTTAATCTTCTAGTAGTAGAATCATTATTATTTATTATTCTGTATTCAGTTTATTTCACTCAACATTATGTTTGTTAAATTCATTCATATTGTCATGTGTAGCTATGATTCATTTCTTTTCATTGTTGTATAATGTTCCAATGTATGAATGTACCACAATTTCTTTATCCTTTCTAGTAATGATGTTTGGTCTGTATTTAATTTTTTACTTCTATAAGTAATATTTCTATAAACATTATTGAACATGTCTTTTGCTGCATGAGCAAGCATATTTTTATTAAATGTATACCTAAAACTAAAATGCCAGGTCATACAATTTGCAAATAGTCAAATTTAGTCCTCTGTAACAATATATTTCCAAAGTGGTTGGAGAAATTTACACTTCCATTAACTGTAAATGAGAATTTCTATTGCTATATATCCTTGACAACAATTGGTATAATCAGGGATAACATTTCATTACTTTTTCTAACTTAAAACTGATCTAATAAAGACATATGCAGACTGTAAGGAGATATATGCAACTCAGATATCTGACAAAGGAATTGTATCATGAGCATATAAAGAATTCCTTTAGATCAGTGTAGGAATATAAATGAAAACAACTCAATTTTTTAAATGGGCAAAAGACTTAAAAAGGCATTTTAAAAAAGAGCGTATCAAATAACCAGAGACAATATGGAAAAATGCTCAACATCAATAATATCAGGAGGGGAATGCAAATTCAAATCACAATGATACACCTACCTATAAATACACAGCCACCAGATATGCTAAAATTCAAAAGACTGATAAGACCACACTTTGGCAAGAATGTGGAAAAACTAGAATTCTTACACATTGTCAGTGAGTGTGAGGTGGTACAACTTTGAAAAATTGATTATCAATCTATTTGAAGGTAAAACACATACTTACCTTAGGTATTCTATACCTATATGTTTACAATATAGAAATAAAAACATGTCCATGAGAAATATATATTCATATTATCTTTCATTGCAGATTTATTTATAATTGTCCAAAACTTAAAAAAAAAAATAATTCCAAATTTACATTGCAAGAGAGATGATAAATAAATTGTGGCTTATTTATTTAGTGAAATATTACTCAAACATCAAAATGGCCATATGACAAATATTAAGAATCTACTATGTGTTACATATTGGGATATAAATATAAAAAGCAGTTTCAACAAGTTTTGCATATTTCATCTTGAAGGATTTAGAACTTCAGAAATATTTTATTTCCATTCTTCCAAAGCCACACTACTCTAACCTCTTAAATGAGAAACAAAAATAATACAAATTCATCAAACAGAAAACAATAGTTTATGTCTTTTAATAAATTTGGAGGGTTGCCTGGGTGGCTCAATCAGTTAAACGTCTAGCTTCAGCTTAGGTCATGATCTCGTGGTCCATGGATTCAAGCCCTGCATCCAGCTCCATGCTGACAGCTCGGAGCCTGGAGCCTGCTTCAGATTCTGTGTCTCCCTCTCTCTCTGCACCACTCCCACTCATGCTCTGTCTCTCCCTCCCTTTTTCTCCCTCTCTCAAAAATAAATAAATATTAAAAAAAACATCTGTCATCATTCCAAAGAGTAAGTGTTCCCAAAACAAGAAGAGAAATATTACATAAACCTTTTTTTTTAAATAATGTATTTATTTGTTTACATAATAATTTAATCTTTCTGGATTTAAAGAAATAATGTCATGTTTTAAACACACTTTGGAATCTATGTAATTAATGGTGTCCATGCAAGTTTTTATTCTAATGACAGGTTGAAAGGATCCCCAAATCTGGTTTGCCTACAGTTATCATTTCTGATATTTTAATAAATAGGACCCAATAAGGTACTAGCAAATTATAACATAAAAAATACATGGTATATAATAAAGCCTTCTTATGATGCTTTCCCACACATATATTCCTGTTTCAAAGGCACAAGACAAGTCCAACAGACTCCAGTCATGTTTAACATCTTAGCAAACAGGAAAGGCAAAATAGCTTAAGTCCAAAATGCATTAGCCCACTACTTGTTACATAAAAACACAGATATCCAGAAAAAAATAATAAATTAGCATGACTGTGAACTCTAGGACTTCAAGACACATGATTTGGGCAGACTCTATCTCTGCTCTGTAAATATTACTTCACCAAAACAAGAACAAGGATCCATATTTAACAGAATAGATAATTAATTAATCATTACAAGTAATCTCCTTAATACATAATTTCTTGTTTTCATCTACTCATTAATGGTTCCTATGCACCAGTAAAACTGCTAAAGGCAAGCCCTTCACACACACACACACACACACACACACACACACACACACACACGAAAAGAAAAGACAAGACAAGCAAGAAGGAATGAATAGCAGAACCCAGAATGGGTAACAATCCTTTTAGTTAAATACTCACAGAAAATGAGCTTATTACTTTTGAGGAACTGCCAGAAAGATAGAAGACTGGAACAGAAATTACAAGTGAGGAAACAATGAAGGCAGTAAGATATCAAAGGGGCAGATTATGAAGGATTTTTTTGGAATTTATTCTCAGTGTGATGGGAGGCCATTAGTGTTTCTGACAAAATTTGACTAATGCTTTTAAAATATAACTCTGTTTATAGTGAGTAGAGTAGAAGAAAGAAGTGGGAGTTGGAGCCTCAAGTTAAGTAGGATGTTATTATAGAAATGAGGTGCTGGTAGCTTTATGAGAGGAAGAGTAGTGGAGGGAGGAGAAGACAGGAGACATAATGAATATTGAGCCAAACAAATTTGAAGTGGGAGGAAAAGCAAGCACTCAAGGATGACTTCAAAATGTTTATGCCCAGCAACTGGGTGAAATTTTACTGGTAGGAAAGAGTAGAAGTGAAAACAGTGGACAGGGAATGGAAATCAAGAGTGTGATTTAAGACATGCTACGTTGTAAGGGCCTATTAGACATCCAAGTAGAGGTGTTGCGTACACAAACTCAACAAACTGCACAAATAAAAATGGAGCTAAGAGGAATGTCCCAAACTGGAAATTACACACACACACACACACACACACACACACACACACACACATATATATGTATATATATATATATATATATATATATATATATATATATATGTATACACACACACATATACATACATATGTATATATACATCCAGAGAGAGAAAGAAGGGGAGGGAACTGGTCTAATTGGTGATTATACATTATGTAAAATAACATATATAATAGAGTCACTGCTGTCTGATTAAATTCAAAGACCCAGGACAATGGAGGATCGACTAGAAATTGAGTATAGCGTGCAGATTCCTTTTAGTGAATCATATCTCCTCCATTTGGGGCCAGGCATTTGGGGTAGTATTGAACCCTAACTGAAATTCCTTGGCTTAAGCAAATCAGAAAGAAATTCCATCTGCTTGGCTAAACACTGATTTCAGGTTTGGGTCAAGTCTAATTTGGGCTGTGAGAAAATATGAGCTTCTAGGAAAACGTTTTTCCTGATCTCCCATGAAAGCTATCAGAAAAGAGGTGGTCTTTAGAGGAAATCCTGAGTTAAGATGAAGCTGTCCTTGTAGAAGGTAAAGTACACAAGTGGAAAGAAACTAACTACTTGGGGCACTCTCTGATCAACTATCAGTTGAAGCCAGCCTATCTCTGAACTTCTAATTTAAGAAAACCAATAAGCATCTTAACTCAGGCAAATGTTTTGGCTGTTTCTATTGATTTTAATAAGCATCTGAGACCAAAAATGGAAGTAAAGGTAAAAAGGAAGCACTGAAGGGAGGGAGAAAAGGACAGAAAAAATTCTTTAGTCTGAGAAGTACAAAAGAAAAATGAACCAGAGAAATTTATTCGTTCACTCCCTAAAAGGAGCTTTTACAGCGATTTTCTTGCAAAATCTACAAATATTACCAGATTTAGAGTAAGATTGAACCGTCAGAGATTTGGTCCTCTCAGGTGGTTAAGATACCTGCCAAAAAGGACCTTACTCCTCTCTGTTTTACAAACTGAAATTGACACCAGAGAAAGCTGGATGCTGGATCAATGTTACATTACCCTACTGCTATCAGGTACCACACTGTTAGAAAGAGAATACTCTTGCTCCTGAAAATTTGCGTCCTCAAGGCACTCTGAAAAGAGTCATCAAGGAACCCTGATGCTTCTGAGAACCCCATAGCCCACTTGAGGGAAGATTTGTCACCACAGTGTTCTTAAATCTCAATGGATAAGATCGGGATTTTATGGTGTATGTGTGGGGTGGGGGCGGTGCTTAGGGCATTGTACTCAGCTGTTACTTTGAAGAGATCAATAACAATACCATTTAAAGTATTTTTAAAACCCAGTTTCACCCAAAACATAACAACTGACATTTTCTATTGCCTGAATTTTCAAGAAATACTCTGAACAAAATGAAACCACTTCAATTAGCATGGCATTAATTCTGCTTTGCAGGAACAGGGAAGGGGATGCAGGGCTCTTTTCCCCTTGGTTCTCTATGCTATTCACCTGGACTTGGCCTGAGTGCTTGGCAGATGCAAGGGGAGTAATTGAGGATTATGTTTATCCTTTCTGTTGACATCTGGAAAAAACCCCAGGCAAAAGTCAGCAGCCGTTAATTCAAATAAGTATAGTTCCTTTGACAATGCAATTGAACATCTTTCTTTTTTAAAGATGTAAAGCCTCTTTCTAATCCATCATGTTTTTACCACATCTAAGCTTTGCCACATAACTTACATGTTGGGAAGCTGTTCAAATAACAATGTAAGTACTTCCTGCATTTCTAATAAAGATGTAGTCATAAAAGAATAATATGTTTCAACAGCCCAATTTTGGTAGCTTCATACATACCAGAAACACCTGCCAACTACCTCTACAGACACCTTGCTTCCTAACATTGTATAGTTTAAATATTCATATGAATTATTCATGAAGTATTCCTAATTGATATTTGTTATTCAGATGAACTGCAAAGCTATGGATCTTCCCATCCTTAAATAGCATGTAGTCTGGCTTATATGAGATTAGAAACAAATTTAAATATTTTATTTATTCATTCATTCATTCATTCATTTATTGTTATTTAGTTTGTTAGTTTTGGCAAGCAATGTTCACTTGTGTTTGTGACTGGCAACTTACAATTTCTGTCTCCTAAAAAGGTGAAAAAGATGCTAGCCACCAAGACTGTCATAACATATTCAAAGTGCTTTTGACAAAGTTCTTGTATCTCAGCTGCCGGCTGTGTCAAAGAGCAGAGTATTCCGAAGAGAGAGAGAATATAAAATATAGATGAAATAATTACCACAGTAGCTACTTAATTGCATTTGAGTAGTTACACTCTGCTAGGACTATTCAAAACACTATTTTAAGTCATTATTCCTTTGTCTTAAGTGTTTAAACTCCAGTCATTTTTAATGAAAATATCCTGTTTTTAATCTTCTAATGGGAGGGGTAGTCAAACACAAACCACTTCTATGGTACCGACAGCATTTGCAAAACTTGCTCATATGCCTTCATTGCAATGTTTTAATGTAGGGCAAATGGCTGCAAGCTCTCAGCATGCTTGAGAAATCTCTGGTGACATAATTAAACATGCCATGACCAAGATTTCTTGAGAAACTCCAGACTGGTAAACCCAGTCCCACCAAAAAATATTAACTAGAGCACCATCACTAAATCCCAAATAACAACTGAGAAAAGCTATCCACGGCTCCCAGGAGCTTCACAGCTCAGTGTAAATGTTCACTCATCGTATATTACATACATGTATATATATTTTAAGTCATCTTGAAATGTTCCTAACTAGATATGCTGGCAAGTAACTTAATCAACCAGTTTTCTCTTCATTGTCATTTTGGCACAGGTGGTGTCTTTCTGTTTTAAAGTAGATTTTTTTAAAAGGCGTCAACACCCAGTAGTCTATCAGTGGTACTCTATCGTACCACATCAAAGACATTTTTTCCATAAACAGAGAGGAAAATGCCTTGGAGGTAAAAAAAAAAAAAAAAAAAAAAAAAAGAGCACCATCCTAGAATCATGGTTTGACACTGATTCTGTTAAATGTATAAAATTGCCGAAGTTTAGAGTTAGGAGTCCTCGGATACCTAAAGGGGTCCTCATTAACCTGAATGATGAGACAGACACAGTAACAACCGATGTCATTTACCTATTTGCCATGTTCTCATCATTACTGAAGGCACTGCATCCTGAGGTGGAATAAAGGAAAACAAAATAAATCTGAATTTCAAGTGAAGAAAAATAATAAAACCTTATGATAGTAAGGCTTCAGTCATAAAGTTCACATGAACAAAACTAAATGCCTGATATTAATTTAAAAGCAAATTCATATTAGAAAAAGAAGAGTAAATTTTAGGGTACACATTGTAGTAATGAAAGTTATTTCTTCAGAAGAGTTATTATGAAAAAATGTACCTGAAAGACTTTGATCCTGAAGCACTATGGAGAATTTGGCAAATTAGCTTCACTTATTGTGTCTTATTCCTTCAAAAATGTTGATGTTATGTTTTATGTTATATTTAAAATATCATGATATCTATTTTTAAAACAAAATGATATATCTTTGTTTTCTCTATTCCATGAAGGTTATTATTTTCCTAAAGGATTTGAACAACATAGCTACAGGTTTTGATTTAGATTTGACACATTTAGAGGATGTTATATTTAATTCCTAGAGGGAAGTGCCATGTGATGAACAGGACTAGAAAGCTGAAACCTTAAACTCTGGTGCTGGCAAGGCCTAGACTGATAATGCATTTTCCTTTAGAAGTTTCCTCTGTCTCAAGTAAAATCCAAATAACGATTTTGATTTTAATTCACTGTTTTTTTAATGGGAAAATACTCTTAAGGGCTAAGTATATTACACATACACATGCGCACAAATGTGGCAAATAATGAGTCTATATTTAGAACTACTTTCCAAATCACCCATTCCCAATCACAAAAAAATATTTTGAAATGGCTTAAATTCAACATATAAAAAATACAACATATAAAAAACCAGATGCAGTAATTTTTAACAATTTAACTCTGAAATCAGACTGCTTAAATGCAAATCCCATCTCTGGGATTTTTTATTATTATATGGTGACCTTGGACAAATTACTTAACTTTTCTGCACTTTCATTTCCATATATGAAAATAATCTATCTCCCTCATAATGTGTTTTGATGACAATTGTTATAATGTATGTGAAAATACTAGAACAATTCCCAGCTTGTATGAAAAACTAGGTAGAAATTTTAGCATGATTATCATTGCACTAATGTAAACAGAACAACGTAGTTTATACCACTAGAATAAAAACTTAAGCAATCAGGCAATCAAAATGAAAAATGAAAATTTAAACAGCAAAAGAAGTAAGATTTTATGCTTGTCTTTACCTAAAAAAAAAAAACAGAATGTAAACTTCTGTTTATTATTTTCATTATTCTAATATCTTCTATAAATGCCCTTAAGTCCATCAAATTATACCATTTCATGCTTTCCCTACTGTTTTACTTCAATCAAGCTCCCTCCTTCTGAAAAATTTAAAACAAAATCAAGTGCTAAGAAGCTTAGTCATTATTATCTAAATGGTTTTTTTGTTAATGTTGATGTATTTATTCTGAGAGAGAGACAGAGAGCATGAGCGAAGGAGGGGCTCTGTGCTGACAGGTCAGAGCCCGGAACCTGCTTCAGATTCTCTGCCTCCCTCTTTCTGCCCTTCCCCTCTTTGTGCCTCTGTCTCTCTCTTTCTCTCTCTCGAAAATAAACATTAAAAAAAAATCTAACCCCAGAAAAAGCACATTTGGACATTTGAAACTTTACTTCAACAGAGTGTCTTTCAGAGTTTTGCCTTATATTCTAATGACAGTGTTACACATGTGCTTACTGGTTTATTAGGACTTCTCTGGGAAGCCCTTCTCAGTGTGCTTATGAATTCTGTTTGATTATTATTATTTTGGACCAGAGCCTACATCTGCAAGGATGGAAAGATAAGACCAACTTTTTTTTCCTAAATAAGGTTAAAAAAACTTTTTTAAAGAGATTTCTCCGGCATCTTAGCATTTAGTTTAAATTCAAATTAGATTTTTATGTTAACATATATATTGGAATTAGAATGTTTAGTTATTTGTCTGGATAACTTTAAAAATAAGAAATTTATTGGGGCGCCTGGGTGGCTTGGTCGGTTAAGCGTCCGACTTCGGCTCAGGTCATGATCTCACGGTCCTTGAGTTCGAGCCCCGCGTCGGGCTCTGTGCTGACAGCTCAGAGCCTGGAGCCTGTTTCAGATTCTGTGTCTCCCTCTCTCTCTGCCCCTCCCCTGTTCATGCTCTGTCTCTCTCTGTCTCAAAAATAAATAAATGTTAAAAAAAATTTTTTTTAATAAAAAAAAAATAAGAAATTTATTGACCCATTTCTTAAATACTTCCTTAGTTATAAATATTGTGTTTATTTTTTTCTTTTGGAATAAATATGTTTACCACATCTAAATAGAGAACAGCTGTTTATTTTTCCTAATTTTTTAAATTTATATTCATCACCATGTCTATTTTCACTAATTACTTAGTACCAAGAAAATATATACCCATATCTTTCTACTCCCAGTTAATCTGCTCCAAAGGAATGTATCATGTGTTGAAGGTCCACCTGGTGATGAGGGGACCAAATTTCCCTAAAAAACTCAATGCCTGATGTACAACGATATGACCTCTACAATATAAACTATCAAGGGATACCAAACGCAAATACACTGAAATCATAAGCAGAAGCCTGACTTTATTGGCAAAACATTCTTTTTAATTATACTAGCTATCTCCTACTTTATGATAAAATTCAGTGTCAACATCATCTTCCAATCCAAATTCATAATAATAAATACCCCAAAACTTGGATTAATATCCTGCCTTTCATTTGAGTAGCTCAGAAAACTTTTACATTTACAACTCTTTCCTCTCTTTATAAATTTTAATCTGGAGAAATTATGTTCCTCAATGACAATGCAGGAAATAGGTTACTCTTAACAAACTTAAGAGGTGTTAAGGTAGAGATGCCTGGGTGGCTCAGTCAGTTAAGCAATCTGGCTCTTGATTTCAGCTCAGGTCATGACCTCACAGTTCATGGAATCGAGCCCCACACTGCTGTCAGCACAGAGACTGCTTGGAATTCTCTCTCTCTCTGTCTCTCTCTTTCTCCCTCTGCCCCTATTCTGCTCATGAGCTCTCTCTCTCTCTCTCTTAAAATTCATACCATACATAAACATTAAACAAACCTAAATGTATGTTATATCCTTTATTGTGTTTGTCATAGTTTTTAATCCATTTACCTTAAACTAGTCAGATATAAAAAAACTTGTTACAAAAATATATATTTCCATGATACCATGGAAATAAAAGCATCTTCCCACATAAAAAGTTGGACAAGAATGTTCATAGCAGCATTATTCATAATAGTAAAAAAAACTAGAAACTACCCAAACATCTGACAACTGAAGAATGAATAAACAAAATGCGTCATATCGATATAAAAAGGAATGATGTACTGATACATGCTTAAAAAATGGGTGAACACTGAAAATATTTTGCTAGGTGAAAGAAGCTGGTAACAAAAGGCCATTTATCATAAGATTCTATTTATATGAAATGTCCAAAATAAGCAAATCAATAGATAATAGTGGTGGCCCAGGGATGGCCTTGAAATGAAGGTTACTGGTAAATGGGGATCATTGTTAATAGGTATGGTGTTTCTTTTTGTAAAATGTTCTAAAACTGAATGTGGGGATGGTCGCCTAAATCTGTGACTATACTAAAATTATCAAATTATATCATTTAAATTGGTGAATTGTACGATGTATGGATTATTTCTTAACAAAACTGTTTTTAAGATGTAACAGCGAACTTTAGCAGTACTTCTGCTATATTTTCCGCCTGTCCTCCCTCCTTTGGGAGGCCATTCTTTCAATATGAAGCTTTCTAAACAAATATTTGCAGTTAGTGATCCTCTTGCCCTCTCCCCCTTAGGGATGACTCAAAGGGATGAAGGGACTTGCTCATGATTACACAGCTAGGTGGCAATAACCAGAACAAAAATATTCCCTCCCCTCATCAGGCTTTAGCCAATACCAGGAAGGTTTCTTGTTTGCTTCTTATGAAACGGATTTGTACCTACTGTAAGTACCTCTGACAATACTTTTGTTATGATGATCTTCTCTTTAAAATATGTATTACTTATGTTTTAAATACTTTGTCTCAAGATAGAAAGTAACTATCTTCCTCCTTGGTCCTTTTCTTTTAGAATGGAATAGTCTCACTCTCTATGTGGTAGTTAAGTCCTACACGTTCCAAACCTGACCATTTAAAAAAAAAATTAGACAACTTTTAAAATTTTAATATCTTTATAACAACTGAAGGATGACTAGAAATTATTTAATGAACATATGTAACATTTTTTATTTCCTTCTTGGCTTACATAGGAGTAGTCCTTCTGATCACTGGTGCTTAAAAACATGTTTCTAGGTATCGATTTGAAAGTAATAATTCATGTCATCTTGAGTAAAGCGATGGTTGGCATGGTATGGTGTTTGGTATTTAGATCATTGAAAACAATTCCTCCAAGGTCATCCTCTTGACTTCATAATCAAAATTCCAAAACATAACACTTATATGGGAATTCATAGATCCCTCATTGGTGATATCCTGATGAATTGCCCATTGAAAGATGGGACCTGTTCTCTGCCCCTAAGAAACTCTAAGTTTTCACTTTCCTCTTTAATTCTTCTGGGAAGACCTCTCTCTGTGTCTATTCCATCCCTTTGTTTTAATCATCTTATTTCCCTTCCACCCATTTCCTGAACAATCTCCCTTGGCAGACTTGCTCTCCATGTGAATAATCATGTTAGCTTTTACTTAGAGAGTGTCACAATTTTGTCTCTGAAGTATTGAGGACTAACTGTATCCCACATTTAGAAATAAAATAACTGAGCCATAAGATCATTATCAAAGTTATCATGATTAGTTAACATCAAGTATAAACATAGAACCCAGTTCTTATTTGTGGACCTCCAAATTTCATTGATTAATATACACTTAAAAAAACAGGCTCAGATTTCATGAAATCAGACAGAAACACTGAAAAGCACCTGAAGAGACAACTACAGTTTTTGAAATCTATTATAATATCATATACTATGTACAATATTTTTTCTGTTAAGCCTACCCATAATTAGGGTGCACATATTTTATTTTATTTTATTTTGAATTTTATTGTCAAATTGGTTTCCATACAACACCCAGTGCTCATCCCAAAAGGTGCCCTCCTCAATACCCATCACCCACCCTCCCCTCCCTCCCACCCCCCATCAACCCTGTTTGTTCTCAGTTTTTAACAGTCTCTTATGCTTTGGTTCTCTCCCACTCTAACCTCTTTTTTTTTTTTTTCTTCCCCTCCCCCATGGGTTTCTGTTAAGTTTCTCAGGATCCACATAAGAGTGAAACCATATGGTATCTGTCTTTCTCTGTATGGCTTATTTCACTTAGCATCACACTCTCCAGTTCCATCCACGTTGCTACAAAAGGCCATATTTCATTCTTTCTCATTGCCACGTAGTATTCCATTCTGTATATAAACCACAATTTCTTTATCCATTCATCAGTTGATGGACATTTAGGCTCTTTCCATAATTTGGCTATTGTTGAGAGTGCTGCTATAAAAATTGGGGTACAAGTAGGGTGCACATATTTTAAATATTTATTGAAGGCTGTCCACTAACCGAGGTATATTTTGCAAAATCATCTCAGGTAGAAGACATGTCTTCTTCCTCTGACACAGTAGTATGTTATCTATAATGGCGCCTAGCAATTTTCTGCCTCATATTCAGATCCACATCTGAATCTCCTTTTTCCAACAAATGATAATAAGAATTCATTTTCACCCAGTAAAGCTCAGTATTTGTTGCAGGAGGATATGTTCCTAGCCTCTTTATAGCCTATGGAGTTGTTGCAGAGCTGTGAAGTAGGTTTCAAAGTTGTCATTAGTTTTGGAGCTATGAGCACTTGAGTTATTTTCCCTCTTAACTAAACTGTATAAGAATAATTGTTATTGTCAGAATTAGGGGAGAAACACTCCCTGCAGTCTTTAGATGAAACCCAATTACTACAGAGGGTATATTTTAAAAATGCATAAATTACCACATGCTACCGTTTTTCAATGCTTTCCATATCAAACTTGTCCTTTGGAGACCACATTGAACAAAATGGATCCATGCATTTCTCTTGAATGACAGACAGCAAGCATCACAAGTGAAAGGTGAACAAACTGTCTGATAGGAGCTCCACTAATTTAAATGAAATCTAGATCCCTGAAAAACTCAGAAATCCATGAGAAAAAATAACTTTGTCAACATAATACTAGCCTTTCCTTAAAGACATATTTTTGCTTTAAGAACTCCATAGACATTTCATACCAAATAGTTCCATTGAAAATGTGTGAGAGATGAGACTATGTAAGGGCCTGACTACCAGCATAGAAAGAGCAAATACATATTTCAAGCAAATAAATTAACAAAGCTCATTTTTCATAATTTTTAATTTTCTTAATTTTTTCACAGAAATACATTTAAAGATATTTAAGTGAAGGATTATTAGCTATTATTAGCTGTTCTAATTCTTACAAACATTTGGCTAAAGTAGAGCAAGGATGTATTACATTGATTAATAGAATGACCTCTGATATCAAACCTACATTTTAATTCATGCCCTCCTACCTATCAGTTGTGAGACAGCAGGCAAGGTGGGCAACCTCTCTCTGTTATAGTTTTCTCATGTGAAAAACAGAATAATTAACTGTACCCACCTAATATGGTTATGTGACTTAAAGGAGATAGAGCTTCTAAAGGGTTTAGTAAAATACTGGTACACACTTAAAAGTGCTAGATATCTTTATTATAGAAATATCATACAAGAACATAGATAACTAAAGTTTTTAAGTTTTCCTTATTTCAATTTCCTTTTGAAGTTTCTTTTTTTTTTCCTTTTGAAGTTTCAAAACAAAAATATATTATTTACAAAAGTAATCTCAAGAACCCTTAGTAATTTAGAAAATAAGCTCATTGTAAAAACACATTTAAGTTTTCATTTTTAGGAAACATGACTCAAATAAGATCAAAAGTTTTAATGTTATCATAGGAAAGGGGGCTATTTCCATAACCTTGGGCAAAGAACAATTTCCTATATCAAAGGACATTATCTTCATCTATTTTACTCTATTAAATAGGTTGGTGGAGGGAGGCAGAAGTAAGGGGTCCTTAAGAAAGGAAAGGGACACTCTCCCAGCTAGCCAGATTAACATATGAAACCCTTGTAGTTGGTTTGGTCACCAAAGTGAAGCTATATTGTCCATCCATCTGAACTAACTTTGGATGTACTCATAGAACTTGTATTTTAACCAACAGAAGATTCAGAGGGTTATCAACCACTGGAAGGCAGGCAATTGCTTTGCCAAGTTGTCAAAATAAAGTTGAAAAATAAAACTCTAGTCTTCTGGAGTTGAAGGTAGAAGGGAAAATGGAGACTGCCAAGAATCTAACCCTTCAGGGAAACTATGAGGTCCAAAGCAGAAATGCAGGCATGGAGGAAACACAGAATTTGGGTAAAAACTGGGTCTTGGAAGGCGCACCTGGGTGGCTCAGTTGGTTAAACGTCTGACTCTTGGTTTCAGCTCAGGTCTTGAGATCATGATTTCATGAGTTTGAGCCCCGCATCAGCTCTGTGCTGTCGGCATGGAGCCTGCTTGGGATTCTCTTTCTCTCTCTCTCTCTCTCTCTCTCTCTGCCCCTTCCCCACTCACACTGTCTCCGTCTCTCTCAAAATAAATAAATAAACTTTAAAAGAATTAAAAAAAAAATGCATCTTGGGATAATATCCTATAAGGTCATTCGACAATAAGTCTCAAAAATTGGACCTTCTTAAATTCCTCCTGCCTAAACTAAGGAATAGTTTGAAGATAGCAACCAAGCTACTCCTAGAGGCAGGAAGCTAAATGGCTCCAATTTGAGAAGACAGACTTCAATGTCTGATGACTCTCATCCTAGAAGGGAGAGTCTTTCACAGAATACAGAGCAATGGAAAGGATACTAGCAGCATCTAGTGGCCTACCTATGTAAGTGTCCCCATACTAGGTCCTAGGGTTGAAAAAGTGAGATCCTAAATAAACATGGTGAACTCCTGATGGACTTTAATGGACTTCTCATTTCTGGGAGAATAACAGTGGAAATAAGGGAAACTGTCTGGACTACCATGTTCAAAGCATTGTGGGGGGAACCTAAAGAAGCGTAAGATATCCAAATAGCTTAGTTTAAATGTATTCTTCCTGCACCATTCCCAGTTAAACCAAAATCAGTAAAATACCACTGAATATATAGACCTTTTCATATTTTTGATCAATCAACATATAGAGCATTAAAGTAATTAAGAATTAGTTTCAAGAGAACACATGACATATTTCCTGCCCACAAGGTAGATAAGGTTATAGAGACTGCTTAGACTCTACTTCGACATCTATATCTGGAATTTTTAACCATCTTCTTGCAGGAGACTTCTATATTGTAACATTAAATGGAAAGACAATTTTCTACTACTTCCTATTTATCGACCTGTCTAAATCATTTACCCTATGTCTGATCAAAATATAGTTTATTCTAAATATATCTGAGGAGCTGTTGAAATAAATCATTTGGAAGAATTATCTATTGAGGAGACAACTCTATTTACAATTTTGCCAAATATCTGTGCATTATAGGCCATCAGTGTATTTTTTTAAAGGAATGCACATTTAACAAAATTGTCAAAATCATCTTAAAGAGATGGAAGCAGCTTTCTAGAAAAATAAGTGTCTGATAACCAAAAAAAAAAAAAATCAATTAACTAAGCTCCTCTTTAAAGGTAGAAAAGAAATGGACATTACCTGAATTCTCATTCACGTGACTGCTTTTCAAATATTAAGGAGTTAGCTAAATCTTGCCTGTAACTGCTATATTAGAATTTAGCTTTGATAACTAAAGATCATCCCTTTTTTGAATGCAGCACAGTTTCAAGTTTCTCTTTAAAGCCTTTTAAAAGGCAGTTCTTTTTATTCACAGCTCACTTCTCTTCTTTTTCTAATTAGTAGCTTGAATGCAATTTTCCTTTTTTTTTTTTTTTTTTTTAAATTGAGCAGGCTGTGTAGCTAAATGGTGTTTTTAACATCCCTGCACTGGGGACAGATTCAAAACGAAGGCAGAAGACAATAGAGATTGACTACATACTTCATGGACACAAATCAAGGGAAATGCTGGTAATTACAGGAATTCGGCAACACTTTGTCTCTTGGCATCTGTACTTGGAAAAACAATGAAATAATCATGGACAAATATGATGTGAAATGTGTTTATGGAGCAGCATGTTTTATTAACACTGAGCACTGCAGAGAGATAAGCACCACTTGCTAATTTTAAAATTTCTATGAACTGTGGCAATTAAGCCTAATAATTATTTAAAGACTATAATAAAGATGAGTCCATTTTGTACTGCATTTTAAAGAAAAAAATAAGTACACTGCTAAAGTTCAGTTTAAATGATGTACCACCTGTACAATATTGTACTTTTCCTACCTCATATGATTTGAAACTGGAAACATCTCTTGACACATTAGTCACAAACTTAAGGATTTCCTCAGTTCACATTTTGCCTCTGCTAATTTGGGGGGTTTTGTTGTTGTCGTGAAAACTATTTGTTGGCTGTCTTTTGTGCTTTAGATGTTAAATTTATAGAGTGTTGCTGAAAACCATGGTGGCCATCAAGAAAGAGTAGGTCTACTCGAACAAAGCACTGAATATATTAACTGTTTCTTCCAGAATAGTCATTTTTCCCACTACAGATTCTTTCTAAATAACAACAAAAAAAGCTGCTGATTGTTTTTAGTCCTTTGCTGGAAAACTAGGGAGGCTTGTTAGATCCTTAGGCAGAATGCAACTTCTCCCACTGAATTAGCTCAGTGATAACAGATTCAGACTGGGTATCAAACCATTGGAACTTGCATTGACTAGTGAAAACAGAAACACTGAATTATTGGACATTAATACAGATTTATGTTATGGAAAAATCTATTATATTTTAGCTTGATTTCCTACCAGGGAGACAAGACATTTCTATTAATTAGTATATCCTCTATTTTCTCTCCTCCATACTCTTGTGCTATCTTTTGCAATTCATTGTCATTTCCTGAGTAATTTTATTTTTTCCCTGAGTAATTTTAAGAGATAAACTTGCATATTTTACTTTGTAGCATGAGAATAAAACACAATGAATAGCTAGTCTCTGAGTATAAACCAGGGAACACCAAGCTTCATTCATCTCTGTTCTTTCCTAACAGAGCAAGTTTATTATGGCATTTACACTGAAAAAATATTCATTGTATTTGGTATAGAAAAGAGATGTTGCCAGTATTTATTTCTGAGCCAGAGTTCTGTCAGCAGGAATAGAGTATGATTGCCTCCCCCGCCATAACAAAAAATTCGGATGGGTTGATTTGCAACACTCAGTACATTGCTTGTGTTCTTCCTGCATCCTCAGCAAGATTATTCCAAAACATTGGTACACATTCCACACTTGCAAAGAGGCAATTTCTCATTAGAACTGTAACTTGATAGAGAACCATATTACAAAGGATTATGAAAAAGTAGATTGTGCCAGTAGCATATTTTCAGTGCCTCTCTTTTTTTATTTGCATCCACATAGTTGAAGAGGAACAGAGCTGGCCTTGAGCAAAAAGAAGTTGGAAATCTAAGCCAGCTTCCTTCTGAGGTCTCTAATCCTCCTGAGTTGTGAATTCCCACCCCCCCAGCTTCCAAGACCTTACCCCACTCCACCCCCCACACACAGACACATGTACCTCAAACTTCCTCTCCTGTTTGTTTCAGGTCAAAGACTTAAAGCAACTTTTGACTTTCAGAACAAATGATTTTAAGTCAAAGAGCTGACTTTCCATGAGATATCTGCATTTTCTGAATTTTTGTTTGTGAGATAGAAAAACTATCCCCACTTAGAAAGAAAGATAAAAGGTATTGTTCAGGGGCAAAAGGTAAGGCTGGGGGGTAGAACAAGATAGATTTTATGGAAGAAAGTCAGTCAAATGTTTTTGTTTTGCCAAAATTGTACCAGCCACCTCTCATAACCAGTTCCGAAGGCAAGCTTGATTCAGTGCATCACAGGAATGGAAGGAAAATGTATATAGAAATAATCAACCTGAGAAGGTCCCACACTTATTCTCAGGGTCCACAACCCTGATGCAGCCCTTTCCATCTAAAAAAGAAAAGAAAAAGAAGTAAGGAATGGGGTCAGGGAGGGAAGAAGGGAGACAGGGAGGGAGAGAGGCAGGAAGGGGAAAAGACATTTCGTACTAGGGATAATTGGGCGTAAGGAAGCAATATGCAAGCATTATCTGTTACTTCTGATCCCAGGGGACCAGAACTCCCCACATCTTACTCAGAACATGGGTTCTAAAGTCTGTTTATATGGCAAAAATCATGTAGAATCAACCATCAACAATTTTGCTTGATAATATCTTTTCAGTAAGTTCAGCACTGCCCCAGGGTCATTTTTCCCCCTTCAGACTTAGAAGCAGACCACTGTCTCTTAGTTAAGTACTAGAGGAAGTATGGGAGGTATGTTGTGTGAACAATAAATATTTTCTTGGCTCCTTCTCAGTGTTGTGACATGCCTGCGCTGTGAGAGGCATGCAGCCACAGGACCTGACAGAAGTGGAATCTCATCTCACGTCATGCTGTGCTCAACACCACTGGCAGATGGAGTGGCCGGCACAATCATTTGGATTTAGAGCCATGCAGTCCGGAAGCTGCCCTGCTAAGAACAGGTTTATCAGCACCAAACTAGCACGATTGAACTATTACCCCAACAGGAGTATCCATAGGTTCTTGACCCAGAGACTTGACTTTAAGTTGATTCTAAACCTCAGTCCTCTAAAACTGTTACTTCTGGGAAAGGATCCCCTGGTTATAACCCTTAAAGAATCTCTGAGATGAAAAGCAGGGAATAAACGAGACTGGCAGGAAGAGATGAGCGTGAAGAAAGCATTGGCGTTGGGTTTTAGCTAACGCATTGAAGACAAATGCATGGGGGCCTGGGGTATGGCGATGGTCAAATGTAGGACATTTTCTTTTAAAATGTGTTCGTTCACATCTCCGTGTGGAATATATGTAATTAAACAGCAGGTGGTATTAGGAGGAACTGTGAATATTACCACAGTCTTGAGACACTGGTGAAATGATAAAAAAAGAAACCACAAATTTGATTCCAGCGTGAAGAGAAATAGTAGTTATAGAAATTCACATAAATTTCATAGTGTTGTGATTTTTTGCTGTGCAGAATAAAAAGTATTACACTTATTACAAATTACACTACATTACTGTTACTTCGCTTAACTTCCTGCGTTCTTGCATACTTAATATGTGCTATTCTGTGTGCTCAGCTCACTATTATTTTTAGTCCAAATAATTTGAAATGTAATTTGTTTTGCTTTCCATGAAAAAATATTATTTGAGAAGAATGTAGATTTATATTTCATCATTTCTCAAAGTATTATATGAATGCCTTACCAAATAACTACAAGAAGCCTCTTTAAATAGTAAGTACTGGGGCGCCTGGGTGGCTCAGTCGGTTGAATGTCTGACCTCGGCTCAGGTCATGATCTCACCGCTCTGACTTCGGCTCAGGTCATGATCTCACAGCTCGTGAGTTTGAGCCCCGCGTGGAGCTCTGTGCTGACAGCTCAGACAGAGCCTGGAGCCTGCTTCCGATTCTGTGTCTCCCTCTCTCTCTGCCCCTAACCACTCACATTCTATCTGTCTCTCTTTAAATGTTTAAATAAAAACATTTTTAAAAATTTAAAATAAATAAATAGTAAGTACTTATGCCAAACTGAATTTTCTTTTTATAAGAAAATAGAAACACATGTACATAAGAATTATGGTTCAGAGATTGCCATTTTATAGCATGTAATGTAACAAATTAGTGTAGATATCATTTGGAGTACTACTACCATACCCTCCAATTGCCATTAGCTTATGATGGAGGTTTCACATTTACACTGTTGTTCAATGCAGATATTCCAGAAAGCTGTTTTCCTCCATGTAGTGATTCAGGGACCCAGGACCTATCTATCTGGTAGGACTTCTATCCCCTCAGCCTGCCTAGTCTTCTGCACCCTGCTGATAAAACATGAAAGAAGATGGAAAGGGCATATCTGTTTTCTAAAGGGCCTGCCTCAGAAGTGACACACATTACTTCCACCACTATTCCACTGCATTTTGCTGTACTACTAACAACTAAGGATTTGCTGCCATCATCATTTCTCCCAGGTCTCTTAGTTTTACAAGTTATTCTTTTGTCCCATTTCCAATCAGGAAATTAAGAAAACAAGCAATGAGGTTGGAGCAGAAGAGTGAGTAAAAGGCAAATGGAGGTCACTTCTTAAATCCAGGAATTAAATTACTGGAGATCTAACATCAGTACAATTGTGAAACAGAGGGTAAGTTAGGAGCCACTCATCTTAATTCCACTGGCATCTCTGCCCTTGTTGGGTGAACTGAGAAAAATAATTCTACTCTCTGGGCCTGTGTTTTTGCAGTTATAAAATAAGGGAGTTGCACTAAGGAAAACCTCATAAAGCCGTAATCTGAGATTAAATTACCACATAATTAATTAATATAATTAATAACCTACACAGCTTTTCCACAGGTACATGTATGGCTTTATTTATTATTCTTAAACTATTAAAAGAATCAAAGACTTCATTAGCAGCAGTACTAAGGCCACCACACCTGTTATTACTACAATTAGAATTAAGCTGACCCTTTATTGAGTGCTTACTACATTCCATACATTCTGCTAAATGAAATGAATTTATATATCAAGCTCAACCAGCCAGACATTGCACAAATGAAGACAAAACCTATGCCAACTCTCCTCAAAACTCCTCATGGCTGTATTACACTAGATTCACTGACCACTGTAGGGAACCCCTGGACGAGATGAACTATCGGTAGGCAGTTCTATCGCATCTGTGTACTATGAACTCAGACCAAAGAGTGAAAAATTGCTCTAACCCATGATCCCACCAAGCGCCCTTTTCCAGTTTGAATATTCTGTGTCTCTGATTCCATATTTGAAAAGTGAAGTTTATGTAGCTTACCCATAGCTCCCTCAAATGCCTTAAGTATCCATTAAGTCACTGCTCCAAAGCAATAAAAAACCCAACTTCTGAGAATTAACTATATGAACATAAGGTAATGAAGCCAACTCAATTATCCATGGTAAAAGATGACAAGGCAAAGCAAGACTAAATTGAATATGCAGGTGTCCCAAAACCATATTTTTGCCATTCACCTAAGCTCTTAACTAGCGCTAATAAGCTGCAGAAGAGATAGATTTGAATTTTATCACTTTCTCTCTCCACCCCCTACTTTGGTCTGGTTCAAGTCCTAACGGGCAGTCAACCACCCTTTAAAAGGCAGGAAAAGCAAAGGCTGGACTTTGCAATCAATAGAGTGGATAATTACCCCCTGAGTAATTGAGAGTTAACGGTCTTATATTAACTTCACCCCATTACTCCCAGAATATGAACAAGCCAGAGCAAGTTGTACATGAATACGAGAGAGTACACGAAAAAAAGAAGGGTGGCAAAAGAACTGGGATATTTGCCTTGGGGTTATCATATGATGTGAACTGTAATGACACAAAGCCAGATAACAACGGCAGCCTAGCAGAGTGACTCCAAACATGACAAGATGGTCCACAAGAGCTGTAAGAGAGTTGTTTCCCCTTAGCACCAAATTATTTTTCTCTTTTCTTCCTACAACAAAAGACTCACTCTAGGCTTTGGCTGTGTTCCCAAAAGATTGGGTAATTAAGCAGGTAAGATTTCCAAGGAGAAATAAATATTTTTCAGTTACTAGACACTGTCATTGGGCTTTGATTCAAATGTGCATAATTTTTGAACAGGAAACATAATGAAAGGAATGTTTCACAAATTAATATAAAGCCCAAAGGCATACCTGGCACTCTCTTACATGAAATCATTGTCTTTCATAAGCCAGGAATGTCGACCAAGTATCTTTCTTGGAAAACGCTTTCTCCTTGTAATATTAGCACTGGTTTTACAGAAGGAAAGCTCAACTTCAAGAAAACTGCTCATAAAATACGACCTGAGCCTGTTTTTTCTAGGTTTGATGGCATTTTAAATTAGAAGGACATTGGTTTCAGCATTATCAGGAAAAACAGTGCCTCTTCCTCAGAAGTTGAAAAGCTAAAGAGAAGGGTTAAATGACCTGCATAATTTTACAGAGTGACTAATTCAAATTAGAGGTTTGGATGTAGAGCACTGGGCTCTAGGCCCAGAACCCCAAACTACTATTTTCTAAAAATAATGTGAAACTCTGAAAGGTAAAATGGCTTAAGAAGCTGAAGAAATTTCCCCAAAGTATAATTTCAACCGTGTAAGTGGGAAATAGTCAAGCACAGGTTGAATGACAATTTTAGAGTGTTGAAAAATGCCCGAGTCATCACTGGGGGAAATGGAACAACTTGTTTCCCTTATAGTGATGAGAGGTTTAGGATAATCATTCCACACTCTGTCTGTTCTTCCAACAGCAACGAGTAAGATAATGGTTTAACAATGTGATGGAGAATATCCTTAACTAAATCACATTTTCTATGAACGTGACCTTGGAAATTTAAAGTATTATGCTAAAATATATTTATGAATCTCATTTTATGCAAAACATAAAATAACACAAATATCGAAAAATTAAACATATCAAGAATTGCCTAATATCTAAAACGATGGTGACTGAAATTTAAATTACAAATTCCATTGAATTGGTAAATATTCCTATTATCTGAGCAACACATTTTGTGTGCTTAAACACTTCTATGAATGATTTGTCTGCATATCATACCATTATTTTAATGTTCACCCTCAATGTAATATAAAGTTTTTTATAGTCTTTTTATTTTTCAAGCGATTAAGTCATATTATTCGCTTTCAAGCGAAAGTCACCATTTTTCAAGCCATAATGGTGCTTGGTGGTAGGGGAAAAAATCTGGAAATCAATAATTTGGTGGTAAAATTTAGAGGCAATCAAATGTTAAGATAAAGACTGTGACTGTTATCAACTCATTGTCTGTTGGCTCCAAATACATTTTTCATTGCCTGCGCAATAAAAAAAAAAAAAAAATAGAAGAACACTTAAAGTGTTTTTTTTTTTCCTTTCCTTGCTGGAATGATGTTAAGCTTTGTCAAGAGGGTGCTAGA
The DNA here is from genome assembly GCF_018350215.1 of Panthera leo. NCBI lineage: Eukaryota > Metazoa > Chordata > Mammalia > Carnivora > Felidae > Panthera > Panthera leo. Next base: position 164,154,307 of record NC_056679.1, on the reverse strand, counting down.
AGGACATTGCATGAGAAAAGCGTTTTCCTGGCTGGTTGAGGTGTGCTTCTGGACAGGCTCCCACACTGCAGGCGGCTTCTTTTAGTACCAAGCACCAGCACCCAGAGCACAGCAGTTTCCAAAGCACCTGGCTCAGGCAGTCTCATAGTTGAGGACCTTCTGAAGAGCCACCTCATGGTGAAGAGATTTCCCTAGCACTCTCACAGGTGGGTTTCTGGCAAGCTCTAGAGGGCAGATTGCTAGCAAGTTCTAGCAGTGCAACAGTGCAATGATTTTTCTGCCATCTAGTCAGCCTCAGCTCTGCCATCTCCTTCAAAGGCTGCCTCTCAGTCATAGACAGGCAACTCCTCCTTGTGTGCTGTGTTTCAGCCCTAAGTATTGGTGCCACTCTGTCTCTAGTAATACTAGAATCTTTAGAATCCTAGCTACCAAATCCTACTAACTACAATCTGTACTGAGTAATTCTTTAACACAACTTTCCTTGTTCAAATCATTTCACAGGTTCTGTCTTCTGAATGGACACTGACTGATACAAACTAAGACTGAGTGACTCTCATTCTCCATAACGTTACTATCAGAGAGATTACTGTGAATATTTTAGAGAAAATAAAAAGAATATTTGAAATATGCTAGTAACTTGAATATTTATGCATTCAAAGGAGGCAGCCACTGTTTACATTTATTCTTCTAAGAAAATTTTCTTGAAATACGATAACTTTGAATTATGCTTAATTTTGGGGAACTCATCCCTTATATGTGGCCGTCTTACGTACAAACACATAAGCTCTCTAAAATGTTGTCAATGTTTTATGCCAGCCAATAGTTCACTAAATGTTGAGTCTGCAATTTATGTGTAAATATAATTCTTTGTAACTGCAAATATGAAACCACACACTGACCACAATTACAGAATGTTTAAAAATATTTTGAAACTGAAATGAGGTATGACTTTGTTCTCCAAGCGACATTCTTTTATGCATCTTCTACCAGTACTTGCATCATGCTGATCCTGTCTGCTCAGTCAAGTATCTTTTCCCTTACACTGAAAAGCAGTCACAGGGGGAATAAACTCCTAGGCAGAATGGATCAGCATCCAGCTTGAAAACCATTGTGAATATTTATAGAGCATTTGAGCATTATTAGCTGAATCTTTTCCTCAAAGCACTGTTTTTTTAATATGTGACCAGAATGATAACTGAGAAAAGAAAATTCTGTGTGTGTACGTGGTATGTGTGTATATGCGCACATATGATCAAGTGCTCACATTTGTGTAACTTTCCCACTGACATTTTTCCTGTGGCATTTTTATCATCCTCCTCAAACCCAATTCTGTCTCAGTATCTTTCCTTTTACGTATCTTGCAAAGTCTATGACCAGACCTTCTTTCTCTTGAAACAATGAAAAACAGAAGCAAAGTTCACTTTATCAAAGCAATGCAGGCTCATTCAACAGAAATCAAGATATAAAAGTCTATAACTAATACCCATAATTCTTCTAACTTATCCAGAGTCAACTTCTGTTACCACCTTGTATACACATACATATGTATGGACATTCACATATACAAGTCATGTTCTTCAGGATATTTTTCTAAATATGCAATATATGTATTGATTGTTTTCTAACAGATTTTTTCAACTAGTACACTTATATAATATATTACATTTCAGTACTACAACATTTTAATATTGAAAGAGCACAAGGTAAAATTAAATGACTAATAAGAAGAATATGAAACAACAAAGAATAAGAAAAGTCTGAAAAAACCCTGGAAGTAGGAATATTTATTTTCTAACAAAGCATTGTGTTGACCAAACAAATTGATTTTGTCTAAGTCCCCTTTAATGGGAGAAAAATAGCATTGTTTATAATAATTAGAATTATTGAAATGCAACCAAGAATGCATGAAGTATGTTTGGAGATATCAGAAATAGCAGTCAGGTCAAAGGTTTAAGGTTCAAAGGACTGAGATCTACAGTAGGAAACATCAAAGCAGATAGGTCCAGTTGACTCTCACTGAATTTTATATCTTACTTCAATGCCAGAAAAGAAAGAGTTGATAAAGCTCTCTCAAAGTCAGTTAAGAAACATCACTTTCCTTCGTTCACAGAGTGGTCATAATGAACTTTACCAAAAAAGTAACTTAGTGAATTATAAGTTTGTCATAGGATCAATATATATTTTCTGAGGTTGTATGTGTGTGTATGTCTAACTTTTAGGAAAAAGGCACTGTCTCAAATATCTCAAGTAAAGGCTGTTCCTTATTATACAATCTTATCTCAGAAAAGTACCTTAACTAATGTGTAAATTCCAGGATAGATTTTTTTCCCTTCTGCCAAGAAAACTAAAAGGATCAGATTTGTGTCAGCATTATTTAGCAATGAGATGACATTCTACATTATTCCAACCTCACAGAATAAAGAATTTCTTAGTTTGTAATGGTTTATTTTTGATGTTGAACAAGTCACTTCTAGACATATGTAACTCAATTTAATAAATGTTCTTAAAACATTATGTTGCCATCAATAAATAGAACCTTCTATCAAAATTAAATTATTGACTTAAGAGCAATAAATCAACTTTATACTAAAGAAAAAAAAAATTTACCTTACTAAAACTTTAGCCAGAAATAAAAAAACACAACACTTTTCATATCTTTCACTCACAAGAAATTTCCAATATGATTCCAAAAGGATTTCAATATAAAAGAATTTTCATTCTATCTTTTAGTACTAATGTATTGCTACTGGTTGTATTTCCAATCTAAGAAGATGACCTAAAGAATCACATATGGGGAAGTTCAGTTCTTTAAAGATGAAGCTAGAAAAGTTCCCAGATGATAGTAAGTTATTCTGAGGTTTAGAATGATCAAGTAGACAAAGAAGAACCAATAATTAAACTTATTCCCCATGGATAGACTGTTCCCCTAGGCATGTATATATACATACGGTTACTACTGCCTGGCTACTTTAGAAGGCATGAGGTCATTACAAGTAATCTTACAATATCCTGACATTTATACTTGGCAATTTCAAATGCCCTACCAAAATATACGTATCATGATTTAGGAAATCTTCAGAGTCAATAGAAAAATGGAGTTTTACTTTGGCAATTGAATACCTACTACTGTGTATACATTAAACATGCACAAATAAGATCTCTACTCTTTAGGAATTAACATGTAATACAGAGGAGAAGACATAAATATGAAAATTACAAAAGAGACAGCATTCACAAAGTAAAATCCCTAACCATGTATATTTACTCAACTATGGTTTCAACTCTAGCCATTAATGTATTCTTGAATTGCCAGATCCAAAATTCTTCATATTCAATGAACTTTCTCAGTAACCAAGTACAATGTTTTGCTGGTTTAGGCAGAAAAAGTTCATCAGTAATTTCAGACTGTTTTCCTACTGTAACCAAAATGTTGACTGTTATAAAACCCAAACCTTAGATATTATAATATCTCCTTCATCTACCTTACAAACTATTGTTGAGATTAAATTATTAAACAAGATGAACACTACAGATCATCACACACTCAATTATAAATAACTGAAATTGTGAATCCTGTGAACAAATGTGGGAACTTACACAAGAGGTTAAATATCTGATGTATAAACTCAAGAGAACAGCTTCAGTAAATACTTACAGAGTATATTCAGTAAATACTTACAGAGTAATATTACAGAGTAATACTTACAGAGTACTTACATATACAGAGTATATATGTAAGTCCTTATAGAGGACTTACAAGTCTTCCAGAGCTATTTTAAATGGTGGGAGGTAGATTACTTCATTTTTATACTTCACAAAGACACAAAAAAAATCATAGAGTCACAATGATTCTCAAGTCTCACTGATATTAAAAATAGAGCTAATTGAGGGTTAAATATTAATAGTTATTCATCTATTTCTCTAGTATGTAGTCAAATCTTTTTTCAACATAAACAAAAGTTATAGACTACATACCATATTGGCTCTAAAAGTTGAAGACAATAGTTTATAAGCACCCTTAAAATGTGCTTTGTAATTAGGAAAAGTTGGATTCCAAACTTTCCAAAGTTTGGGAAATTTCTATTTGGTTCTTAAGTGTCCTGTGAGTTTACCTTCACTGCTTCTCAAAGAAAAGCACCAGACTTTTCCCACTTCAGAAGCCTGACTTCCCCATGATACATTTTGAATTGAACCATGGTTGACAGTTTTATTACAAATATGTTGCACTTGTAATTGTTACACCAAAGGAAATGATTGAAAAAATTTGCAAAGTTATAAAATTGGACTTCGGTTCTGCGGAGAATGAAGAAATAAATGTTAGTTTTAAAAAATAATATCCTCAGAGATGTATATATCAAGACAAAAGGATTCAAATTTGATTTATTATTCACTTTGGGCATAGCACTTTCTGATCCGGAAAAAAAAAAAGACTGTCTGAAATTATTCCACTTTACATAAGTGGTGACAAATCACTACTTATAGATTTCTTTCCAAAAGCCTCACTGTCCATGGCATAAAAATTGCTCGAAAGGGTTCCGTGTGTTGCTATTTTAACATCTCCTACCACACTATACAAATGCCAGTCTGACCAGTCTGCCTTTAGGGCTTTCAGAAGCAGCTTTCTTTAAAGGTTACAGGGGATGTTATGTCTTCTAAGAATGTCAGCTCTCTTGACAGTTCTCCATGATATCAACATGGTTGATACTAAAATTTAGGTAAACGGATGTAATTTAAAAGGGGATTCTATTCATGAGTCCATTTTTATGTTTGCTAATTATTTCACACATCAGTTTTATTTTTAACAAAAGACATCCTGTTATATTTTCATAGCTTTTAGCTTTAATTATTTCATTTTTACTTTTAATTAGGTAAACCCATACTTTTAGACCTTTTCAGACCTCTAGACCCTTAGACGCTGGAGGGGAGGTGTTTTCTTTTAGAAACAGTACTTCGTTCCACCTAGGGAAATCAACTTTGTCACGCTCTTCATTAAAAATCCTCATGTACAAAAGGATAAAACTATAAAATGTCTATAATACACTTACAGGCAGAATGGATTTGAGCTTATAACATTTAAAAATTATTTTGGTGTTATTTCAACTTTAAAAAGCTAAAAAATATATCATAGACTTTAGTGTCTTCTTCCACAACTCAAAAATTAACTCACTTAAGAAAAATACGTGTGACAAACGTCTAGATCATCAGCTGAGCTAATTACTACATCTTTCTGAATTAAAAGAAAAGTTGCATATAAATTCAGTTTGCACAAAAACAGAATTCTAATGCAAATATTCACCATTCTATTCTATGAAAGGTTTACTTTCAATACCTGAGTAACAGCTCACAGACTAAGCTAATTAATGTTCTAAATTTCATCAAATATGCATTAATATGTTCTCCCTCCTGACTTCCTCAATTTGGAGATTATTACAAATTAGTTATTTTTTTTCCTATTAGGAAAACAAACTGAATTGTTACTACCTTGAACATTTTGAGTAAGAACTGGATGGCAGTTTGGTAATGCATTTGACAATGATTTAATGTGAACCAACAGTATACCTTACGAACTCAAAATGTAACCTGCAAAGATGCAGAGAAAATACATCATGTAAAAGTTGACAATGTTGCTAAAAATAAATATCTAGCAGAAGTAGTATTAACATCACAAAAAAATCAAATGATCCTATAACCAAAGTTTACTTCAGGCAAAACTGAAGGCAAAATAATAAAATACCAAGGTTTCAAAGATTTATAAACCAAATTGAAATAAAAGCATAACTTAAGCTTATTAATTCTATCACATGAGCTCTGTGTCAAATTACACTTATGGTTCATAAGAATCGGGAAATAAAGTTGGATTGTTCCTGTCCAACACTACTGTAGGGTAGTAGCCTCACTGGATCCCCGCACTTCCCCCCAAAAAACACATCCTGGGCTTACCACTGTGCCTCATACTGAGCAATTCTTAAAGCATTTTCGAACCATTTCAGGAATGAATTTCCGAGACCTGTAGTCATTCATCTCTGCTATTGGGCAAAGTTTAAGAACCAACATGGATTCTGAGTTGCTGTTTACATAATGGTCTATGTTAATATAGGACTGTTGTTAGACTACATTCCTAATAGCTATGACCTTCCATCCTTAAGTTTATGCAGACAGCTCTGCTAACCTCCTTCAGACTGAGGTGTGATAACCATGGCATATTGCCATCTCACATGCTACCATCACTGTATGTTTACCATCAATACATAATGTTGTCTGAATTGTACATTTCTTTGTAATTTTTGTAATGTTTATTTATTTTTGAGAGAGAGAGAAAGACAGAGCATGAGTGGAGGGAGTGGCAGACAGAGAAGGAGACACAGAATCTGAAGCAGGCTCCAGGCTCTAAGTGGTCAACACAGAACCTGAGGTGGGGCTTGAACCCACAAACCGTGAGATCATGACCTGAGCCAAAGTCAGACACTTAACCAACTAAGACACCTACACTGAACATTTCTAATCAAGGATCTGTTTTATCTTCCACTACTGAGTGCCAGGATTCCATCTGAGTTTATTTGACACTCGTCTTACTGGAGGTGTGCAGCTGGAAGCCATATAGTGACCCTTTCCCACCCTCAGATCCCCACCTCTGCCTATCTGTGACCAAGCTCCAAATCATGTTGCTATTTCTATGGGTTCACCAAACTTGTAGCAATTTCATTAAGGGTTCATTAAAGTAGGTGTTCAGATTTTAATGTTAAAGGTAGCCTATTTCCCTGTTGCAAGTATAAGCCATCCCAACATACTCTACGTTCTAAAAGAAAAAGACAGAAGGAGTGAGGGAGAGAAATAATGAAGGAAGGAAGGAAGGAAGGAAGGAAGGAAGGAAGGAAGGAAGGAAGGAAGGAAGAAGGAAGGAAGGAAAGGAGGTAGGGACGGAAGTGGAGAGGAAGATGAAGGAAAGTTCTGCTTTTCACTAACTGATTGATTATGGGGAAAAAACTTAACCAGCCTGGGTGTCATTTTTTTTTAGTTGTAATGTATAAATCACTGTTTTGTACAATTTTAATTTTTGCAACCATAAATTTAATTAAGTCTGAGGTCAAAGTCCAAAATACTAAACAAAGGCTTGGCTCTTCAGCCCTCTGCTCTCTAACCCCAAAAGAACATAGTACCAATATCCCTGGAATAAGAAAATAATTATATTTAATGACAGCTTACCACATGTGAGACATTCTACTAGGATAGTCACATATACTATCATTTTTCTAGCAAACAAGCTAGGAGTATGGACAGGGAACAGTATGGCGTGTTGGTTTAAAGGCTTGGATGCAAAGTCTGTCTGTAGGGGTTGAAATGTCAAGGCTAACACTTGTTTATATCATTTGGACAAGTTACTTAATTTATCTGTGCCTCAGTTTCTTTATCTGTAAGACAGAAATAATATTACTTTCTTTATGGGCTTAATGATGTAGGCTTTAAATAAGATAAAGTATTCAAGCACATAATAAGCTCTTAAGGCACATCAACCATTCTCACTATCTTCAATTTATCTATTAGGAAAGTGGGGCTCAGAGAATTTAAGTAATAATCTAAATTATACGGCAATCAAAAGAAATAGCTAAAAATCAGTCCTATCTACAGTCCCTAAGTCACACTCCGATGTGCTACATTATGCAGAGGTCAAGGGCAGGCTGCCCCCAAATATGCCACTTTGGCATATTGTTTTAGATAAAAGTTAATTAAGAAACAGCCTGTGCAAGAAGGTCACTGAGACCCTTCTCTGTCCTCATGGAAGCAGGAAATAAATTTCTCAAGTGAAAAGTACCCTCTCTGTGCCAGGAGGCAAAGAGGCATCCTCATCATCAAAGAGAAGAAATTTGGAGCCAAGAATGCTGCATACAAAACCCTTATTACTTTTTACTAATACACTACCTCAGCCCAATTCTGTTTAGAATTCCTTACTAAGTGAATCTTCCAAAGGTAAATTTTCTTTGCCCTGTCAATTCCTCACAGATTTATTGCCTCCTGGTCTTAAAAGTATTAAAGCTACCCTCCTTGGTCATTTCTTTTTTTTTTTTTTTTATAAAGCTTATTTATTTATTTATTTTAAGAGAGAGACAGCTACAATGAGCAGGGGAGGGGCAGAGAGAGAGGGAGAGAGAGAATCCCAAGCAGGCTCTGTGCTGTCAGCACAGAGCCCGACATGGGGCTTGATCTCATGAGCCTCTCACTAACCATGAGATCATGACCTGAGCTACAATCCAGAGTAGGACACTTAACCAATTGACGACCCAGGCACCCTTGTCTTGGTCATTTCTTTAGGACTCAATTTCATTATTGAGCCTCCAAATGCACATAATAAAACTGTTTTTTACTCTTGTTAATCTTTCTCATGTTAATTCAATTCTTTTTCTGTCTGGAAGAACCTTGGACTGAGGAAAATTTCTTCCTCTCCTTCAACTAAATGATTTCTTAGATCCTAACCTGGAGAATATTTGTGATCCTGTGATATAAGCATCAAAAGTTAAGTCATCACACTGCTGGTTCTTAATAACCTTAAAATACAAAATGTAACTTCTTTAGTAGTCCTACTAGCATTTTTTAAATCGTTGTTATGTACATATGAAAATAAAAACCTGTTTTTAAAGTTTATTTGTTTTTTTGGGGGGGAGGGAGGGAGGGAGCAGAGAAAGGACAGAAAGAATCCCAAGCAGCTCCACACTGTCCACTCAAACTCATGAACCATGAAATCATGACCTGAGTCAAAGTCAAGAGTCGGATGCTTAACTCACTGAGCCACCCAGGTGCCCCCACAATAAAAACCTTTTAAAAGTAAAACTATACTACCTTATTGTTGTGCAACTTGTTTATTTGTGTCTTAAGCACCTTTTCATGTCAGAACTTACAGAACTACTTCTTTTCTTTTTTCTTAACTGATTCATATTCTTAAATCATATCATGCCCCATAATAATTTTTAATTATTCTTGGTCATTAGATTTTCTTCCAGATTTGGGGTGGGCTTGTTTTGTTTTGTCTGTTACTAAAATCATCTTGAAATAAATACTCATTTACAAAAATCCTTGTGCACTGGCACAACTATAGTTATAAAAATTTCTAACATTGACTTCTGTTAAGTTTCTCATGATCCACATAAGAGTGAAAACATATGGTATCTGTCTTTCTCTGTATGATTTATTTCACTTACCATAACACTCTCCAGTTCCATCCGTGTTGCTACAAAAGGCCATATTTCATTCTTTCTCATGGCCAAGCAGTATTCCATTGTATATATAAACCACAACTTTTTTATCCGTTCATCAGTTGATGGACATTTAGGCTCTTTCTATAATTTGGCTATTGTTGAAAATGCTGCTATAAATATTGGGGTACCCCTATGCATTAGCACTCCTATCCCTTGGGGAAATTCCTAACAGAAGACCATGGGGGAGGGGAAGGAGAAAAAAAAAGTTACAGAGAGGGAAGGAGGCAAACCATAAGAGACTCTTAAAAACTGAGAATAAACTGAGGGTTGATGGGGGTGGGAGAGAGGGGAAAGTGGGTGATGGGCACTGAGGAGGACACCTGTTGGGATGAGCACTGGGTGTTGTATGGAAACCAATTTGACAATAAATTTCGTATTAAATAAATAAATAAATAAATAAATAAATAAATAAATAAATAAAACAAAAGAATTTCTAACATTGATATCATGACATCACTATGTAAAAAGATGTGTGCATTTTATATTGTGTTAGAAACTGCCAAATTGCCCTTCATAAAGTTATACCAATTCACATGTTCACCAACAATGCATGAGTATCTATTCCCTGTCTTTCTTGATGCATTTTTTTAAAAAAAAAAACAACATAATTTAAGAAAATTCTAACCAGGGGCACCTGGGTGGCTCAGTCTGTTAAGAATCCAACTCTTGATTTCAGCTCAGGTCATGATTTCATGGGTTTGTGAGTCTGAGACCCATATCAGGCTCTGTGTAGACAGTGCAGAGATTGCTTGGGATTCTCTCTCTCCCCCTTTCCCTCTGTTCCCCCCTACCCGCTTATGCATGCTCTTTCTCTCTCAAAATAAATAAATAAACTTTAAAAAATTTTTTAAAAAGACAGTTCAAACCATATCTACAAGTACATTATACTGATTGGTTTCTTATTTATTTGTACTGTACATTTAAACAGATATGAAGTAGCTTATAATATTAACATACATATAAATGAGACTGTTCAACTTAAAATATAAATATTTATCCACACCAATAAAAAGAAGGCCAAATATATCAGAAAGTTTGGAAGGATTTAATACTGAATTCCTGGAACTATTCTAGACAACAGCAACATGATAGAGAATAAAACAGACAAGTCCCTGTTTTGCTTATATTTTCATAGAATAAATACAAATAAATAAATTAAAATATAAAATAGGATTTCAGCTAGTAAGTAAGGCTATCATTAAATAAAACAGTATAACAGTGGGTAGGTTTACTTTAACACAGATCAATTTTAAACAGAGAGATCAGAGGACTACACTTCTATACCATAAGATGATTCTAGTGAAAGCAATCAGGTTTTTAATTACCAACTGGAAGAAAAACTATTCCATTCCCAATGGAGAGATGAGCTGCTTGGCAGACCCATGTCTTTGGTAAAAGGGGAAACAGGCAGAGGGATGTAGTTGGCTTACGGTAAATCAATCATTACATGTAAAAAAAATGTTCACACCTCCAGATGATGTTTGTCCTGTCATTTTCCACAATTGATGAGAATCACTGATGCCTAATCATTTACCATATGCTGTGAGGAAACAGAGGGAATTAAATCTCATATCCAACAAAGGTCAATAGAAAGTCAAAAGAGTAGAAAACAACCAGATATACTTTACTTCTATAACTGGCTAATACAAAGAATTCCCCCATCTTTCAATGAAATTGTTTTCCAGCTTCTCAGAAGACCTCCACGTTTTCATTCCAAAGTAAAGATATGAAAGTTAAGTATGATTTCCTGAAAGTCAGTGATGAGTCAAGACAACCAGGGTATTTATGAGTCTCTTATACTGTCATACTTGAAACTGTAGAATGTTAAGCAGACTATTCATTCACTAGAGAAATACTCCCAGTCATCCCAGGTTTGTTTACAACAACAGACAAAGAAGAGACATCGCTCATAGATCAGCATGTCATAAAACAGAGACAGCTCACTGCCAAGGGCAAATTGAGAACTCTGAATGAAGAAAAGACTCTGTGCCCACAGAGCACCCAGACACAGAAATTCAAGTGACATGATAAGGGTGTCAAAGTTATAACTGCCATCTATAGTACAAGAAAGCTTATAAAAAGAAATTTAATTCCACTGTTGTAATTAGAAATTAATGGAAAAATCTCAGCAAAACCTTCAGAGTGAACTACAGCTCAGGGGGATCCACCTGAAATAGTTTACCAAATTAATGATCAATTGTCACAGGACCTATGAAAGCAACAACAGACAAGATTTTTAAATTATGTATGTACAATTCCGTGATGATAAATTTAAAAATGTCAATGAGACATACACCTTTCTGGGAAAACAGTTACAAAATCTAGCTCAAATAGAAGTAGAAAACCTAAAAAAAAAACTAAAGGCCATAGGGGGGAAAAATGGAATTATGAAAAAAATTACAAAATGTCTCAAAAGAAAGTTTAATCAGTAACTTCTTTCATGTTCCCAAGGAAAAGATAATTGGTATATACATCATTAAAGAAAGAAGCTAGGAAAAAGCGACTTTGGATGGAAGAATCTTAAGAGAGTTTACTGATGGTCTGATAAAACTCCCTCATCAGAATCAGTGTGAAGGAATGCCTTTCCTTAAAACTTTGTTGCCAGCAATATTGCCTTTTTCCTGGTTCCTTCTTGATTCCTTTCTAATCAGAATGGACATTAACGGAAGGAGTGGTGGGAGGAGAAGTTTTTGATGTTATGTTTCTTCAGAGACTTGGGCCTTGCTCTTTGATGTTCCAGGATGTATACTAACAGTATCAAGTCCCTGATTCTAACTTTGAAGAGCCTTATTTACCTAAATGTTACCTGTGGGAAGAATTTGGGAAATAACTTTCTAAAGCAATTAGTTTGGTACAACTCAAAGAACAAAGGAACAACAGCAAAGACATTATGCAAATGTGTGGCTTTTCAAAACTATACTGCCTGGAAAAAAGCATGGTCAGATGCCTCACAGAGAGTGGCTTAAAAAGTTTGAACGTGTCCTGCTATTCTATATTCACTTACATTCTGTGTTAATATTAAACTTCACTTTGATTAATATTATACATTTGACCCATAAAACTAACCTTAAAGGAAATTCACTTATGAATACAGATATGAATATTTCTAAATGAGATACAAGCATATTGAATTCAACAGTACATCTACCATGACCAAGTCTGTTTTAATTCAGGAATCCAAATCATAGGAAATATTTTTTAACAGCAATATGTTCAAATAAGAAAACACTTTTCATAACCTCAATAGACTCCACAAAGATATGTGATAATATTCAGTACTAAATTTTGAGACATATTTTAAGAAATGAACAAGTCACCACTATATCTCTTAAAGTCAGACCAAAATCATTTTAGTGATCAAAATACTGAATTTCCTAACATTATTTAACATTTTTCTAAATGTTCTAACAAATACACAAAGATGTGAAACAGGAAGAAAAATAGAGCAGTTAGAAAGGAGGAAAACAATATTCTCATTGGTATAATTCTGTATTGAGAAAACTCCAAATAATCTACCATAATATTTTATAGTTAATAATGGCATTAAGTAGTGTAGCCTCTTATAAGAAAAAATAATAAAAGCAAATAATTTAAATTAGCTTCTATGAAATATAATAAAAAATTCCTTTCAGATAGCAAGCAAAATTTAGGTAGGATCTTCATGAAAGACCTATAAAATTTTAAGATTTGAGTAATTCATAAACCATTTCATTATTATAAATCAGAAAATTGATATATTTAGGAGAACACATTCTTTCAAACTCATATAGAGATTTAATGCTATTGCCTATAAGATTTAGATGGACTGTTTTCGAAGTTAGCATAGTGATTCTCAAGCTTACATATAGGAATTAACATGGTCAATAGTTAATATATCTTTGACAAAGAAAAATAATGGAGAAAAATTTGTTATGCTAAACATAAAAGTGAATTAAAAATCTACAATAATAAGATAGTGTGATAGTGGCAAGAAAATTTACAGACATAAAGAAAACCACAGATACCCTGAAATAGACCTCCATATACAAAAGAATTTAATATGTGATATAAAGGATCATGGATACCAATAACAAAGGAGTAAATTATTCAATAGATGATATGAAATAATTATTTCTTTAAGAAGTCAGGTTTATACTTCCTAGCATACTTCAATACAAATCTCAGATGATTCTAATTAAAGAAAAAAAGTGTATCAAAAAAATAAAGATATTATTATAGAACTGATTCAGAAATAGCAAGAACTTAAAAAATAGTAAATAGCTCAGAAAAGTGTTACAGCAAATTCTCGGCGCCCAGGAAGAGACAAGCAACACACACTCGAGGAATCAGAAGACACTGTTTATTGGCGGAGCAGCGAGCCTTGGCACTGGCCTTATTTAATGCCTGGATAGCTTCTGGGTACTTGGAAACTTTCTATTGGCCGCATGGTGGTGGGGCGGGGGAATATTGGTTGTGCTGCGCAGGCAGTTGGCTGATGCAAGAGGCAAGCAAGATTATAGAAGCCAAAGGCATGCAACGGAGGTATCCGGCCTTGGACATCTGGCTGGCCGTTTTTTATATATGCTTTTGCTGGCTTTGCTTCTCAAAGGAATAGAAATATATTTATGTGTATGTGTCTTTAACAGCATGTGTGTCAAAAATTGAAAATGAATTAGAAAGCCAAATAAAATTTGGAAAAATGTGTCACACATAGTAACTTTTATGTGATTTAGAAACATCAAACTAATGTCATTCCAACAGGGCTTTTCATGTATAGGGAGAAGAGCAAAAGGGACACCTGGGTGGCTTGGTCAGTTAACCGTCCTACTTCAGTTCAGGTCATGATCTCATGGTTTGTGGGTTCAAGCGCTATATTGGGCTCTCTGCTCTGTCTCCCTCTCTCTGCCCCTCACCCCCCTCTCTCTCAAAAATAAATACACATTAAAAACCAAAAAGGAAGAAGAGCAAAAACACAAGTCGGTTTTCTGCCATTATGCTTAGAAGCATAAGAAACAGCCCAGAAACCAGAAATTCATGTTCATTAGGCTCAACTGTCTGACTCCTGATGTGGCCAGTTTCATATTTACCTACCTTCCATATGCGAATCTTTTTTCAGAAAAACACCTAAAGAGGCAACAAATAACCAAAATGAAGGGAATTTAAAAATGCAAATGGAAGAATTACTATTTTTGTTAATGATATTAATTATTTTGGTTATTCTGCTTCCAGATTAAGAAAAGCAAAACAATGTGGTGACTCATCAGAGAGAGAGAGACAGAGAGAGACAGAGAGAGACAGAGAGAGAGAGAGGTGATAGACTTTGAATTTCCAATGCAATTAATGAAAAATACATTGAGAGGAAGGAAAAATAATTCTTCCTCTACCCTTCTAGATTCTTGGCTGACACCCCTCTGTATTACAAGAGAGATTAACATGAGAAAAACAAACAGAAGTTTAATATCATATGTATCTCCTATATATATCAGAAATACGCAGGAAAACTGAGTAACTCCCCAAAATGGCCAAAGCTACCACCTTACATACCCTTTCCAGCTAAAGACAAAAGAAGATGTGTGTGGGAGGGAAACCAATTGTGGGAGGTTATCAGGCAAAGCAGAGTAAATAAAGGTCAGGTTGTTTGCAGATTTAAGCCAGTTGCCTGCTCCACTGATGACGGTAGATTTAGCCATCCTCCTCCTTCTGATAGAGAGAGACACCCTTACAAATGGAGATTTAAATGTCTCTTACAAAAGGTTAACTTCTACTCGGTTTTCAGAGCTTCTACACTGTGTCTGCTGTTTCTTAAAAATAACCCTCTCACGATAATCCTTATGCCAAAGAAACATTTTGGAGTGGCAAATTCTGCTCCCTTTCCATATTAAGGATAGATGACTAACAGCAAGAGACCATTTAATGCTACATATAATTTTTAGGAGTTGAGTTTCCCAAATTCTATTCCCACCTCCCACGATGTCATCTCTCAGGTCATATAAGCACTACCTCCAAGTAAGACACATTCCTTACCATCCTTTTCTCTCCTTTCTTTCACCAATGTATCATCCCCTGCCTCTTGTTCACTCAAGTCCTTGCTCATAACTGGCTGTCTTACGTAATAAACTAAATTCCCCCAAAGTGCAAATAGACACAATAGGGCCATGTACCCTATTTTAGAGGATAAAACATGACTGTGCCTTTACTACCTGTATAGGCTGAAAATGTGGTCACCAAAAACAATTTCAATAAATAAACATCCTTTTAAACATATGTGTGTAGATGTGTGTGTGCGTGGACAGTTGCATTTTTGTTTTGCACAGAAGCACAACGTGCAAAATAATTCTCTTTGGGGATAATGCATGCCACAGTCATGGGCAACTTTAAATTTCTGTGGTTAAATGAAATTTCAAAAATTCTGTCCAAGTTTGATGTAAAGGGCTTACTGATCTAGGTCCTTTGAGAAGTAAAACTTTTCAAAAATACAAAGCAGGAAATTGTGATCACTAAGCAGAGTTACCACTGTGATGTTCCCTGTGTATGGCTTATTCAGAGCCCTACAAAAAAGAACACAAGGTAAGCTAGGGGCTTCTGAAGCTCCAGCCCCATGCTTCTTCAAGGCTGCAATCCTGTGAGCTATTCTTGCAATGGCGTTTGATGTAAAATAGTGAAAACATCAGATTATCCTAAGAATACCGGTTTAAAAGGAGGAATTTCTGGGATTGCTTTTTTTCTGCTGTGACCCAGAAAGACCCACCAATCCATGGGCAAGCAAATTGCGAGTGTGACAGGACCAGCACAAATTGCTCAGTTATAATGAAGGACTGGAGCCACCTGTTCCACAGCAGGGATAAATCACAGTCCCTGTTTCTATAAGGCAGGGATCTGCTAGGGAAGGGAAACTGAATATGGGGAAGATTCTAGAGCCAATTTGCTATTCCAGTACTCTTGGGTTCCTTTTTTTTTACTAAAGAACAGGGAAAGAATTCTTTTCTACCACTAATTACTCATAACTACCCATAAAAAAATGTGTCCATAAATACCATTTTTGAAATATAGATGTTCTGATGAAAGGTCTGGCCTACATTAGCTCAATTAATTTACACATGTGTTCTCTCCTAGCGCTGTGGGCAACATAACGTCTTCATCATCACCCCTGAAAGTTTTCCAATTTAATCTCACTCAATTACAATCACTGCCTTGGGTTATTCATTCTAATGTAGTTTGCATTCTGTCCACAATGCTCCCAGTCACCTGGTCTCCACTCACCCATAATATGCTGGTTTCATTACTCCAACAGCCATCTCCTGGACTTTTCTTTAATAGTCACAGCAAACAAAGTGAAAACTGAGTATTGCTTTCTGTCCGCCCTTGGGATGTGACCGCTGAATGCTGCTTCACATCTCTGGGAGGCAACCAAGCTGCTTGAACTGATTTTTCTAGTCAGCCCTTTGCCCCATGTGGTCTATTTTGATTCTATCAGCTTATGCCGAGGACGGAGGATACATGCCCTTGAGTGAACACCCAATGCCAATTTGAGTCCATTTTCTTCCCTTGTTTTAGCCAAGCGTGGCTCCTGTCTCAGACTCTCATTGCCTTTCCTTCTGCCACCACAGCTGGTTGCTGTCCTAGAGTTTTATCTCCCCCACTGACTAAAGTACAGGATTGATTTCTGCACTGGGAGGAAAGAATTTAATTGGTGAATAACAGTCACTTTTATTCCCTTGCATTCAGCGAATTTACAAGCTATCTCAGTATTTCAAAAAATAGGGCCTTCAGGCAGGAGTAGCATTGGAATCTGAGTATCAGCCATCTATCTACCTCAAGCACTCAGAGCCCAGTGAAGTTCAGTTGTTACTTAGAAAACCTTAATAGGCACCATGGGACCCTAACACAATCTCTCTTTCACACACAGAAGCAGTCTGCCAACTTTCTAAAGAACAAAGACCCAGTACAGCAGCTCAGCTCTCCACTTTCCTTTCAAGCTCTGTTCCTGTTCATCTAATTTTTGTGTATCCCAAATTAAATTACTTAAGGCATATTCCCCACTAAAATTACAACTAAACTAATGCTATAGAAAAGAGAAATATTTGTCGGTCTTTCTCAGAAATTTAGGAATTGAATTAAGTATCAATACTTCTTTTTAAAAGAATATATTGGGGCCCATTGTATCCCAAGATTCAAATAGCAAGCGCAGCCCCTACACTAAGGGGAACAGAGGGAGCACCTAAAGGCTGTGCCTTCCTGCATGAAAATCCACAAGTTATCACCAGGTCATTCGATATGTTGGCTTAGCCACAGGGCCACCTCAGTTCTGTGCTAGAGAACCAAACAATATCAAACTGCCCTGCATGCTGGTATTGAAAAAAGCCAGCTGTGAATACTAACATACAAAAATAAATACAATGTCATAGGACATGGATCCACTGAATGAAGTAACAGAAGGATTTATTTTGTTCCTTTGATATAAGACAGAGAAAACTCACACTGAAAATCACATAGGAGAGAAGGTGAGTAGTATGAATGTGACATAAACTGAATGGGAATCTTGGAACCTGTGAATGGGAATCAAGGATGAATTAATATCTTTATAAACCTAACGGTCTCATTCCTACCCCTCACTTCCACTCTCACCCCCATTCGTATGTAATTTACAAATAATACTAAATTATACATTTGGTATAAAAATTATCCAGAGATGGATTTCCCCCCATAATGACAACTTATATTACTTCTTGAAATTTCAGTTAATAAATTTTCTCTAATATGTTCTTCTGCTGGTGTGCGAGGCATCTGCTAAAAATGCCAACAGGCTATTTGTTATTTCCACATCAACAGAAATAATATTTAAGAGTATGTGAAGATAAGAACGAAGTCACGCAAAGGTGGTAATTTTTATTGTGGTGGCACTCACGTTGTTGTTGTTGCTGTTGTTGTTGTTGTTGCTGTTGTTGTTGTTGTTTTGAGATGTTGTTAAGGATGAAACAGTAAGACAAAATTTGTGGAAGACACTAAGGCTACTCTTAAAAGACAGAAAAGAGACTTTTATAAATAACTAATAATTAATCAACTATGAACGGTTAAGGACAGCCCCCCCCACCCCAAGAATGTGCACTTTGGCATGTAGATTATTTTGAGCTGAAGGCACTTGAGACCCTGCAGGCTCAAGAGAAACTTTTGTCCCTCACTTAACCACACACAAGAATCTAAATTGAGGATCTTTCTCAGAATTAGGGTTTTTAGCAGAGATAAACTTTATCTGGGTGACCCATCTATACGACAGGGCAAACATCTAATTACCAAATACTGTTCTTCTTATTGCCTAGTTGAGTGCATTCCTCTTAAATCCCAGACCCCTACCCCATCTCCTTAATTCAGAATGACATATACACCTCATTTTGCCTGTCATTGGAATTTCCATGTTTATGTAGATTCCCCATATGTACACCTATTAAATTCTATTTTCTCCTGTTTAGTTGCCTCATGTTCATGTGATTCTTAGTCCAGTTAGAAGGACCTTTGAGGGGACAGGAATTATTGCTTCTCAACAACTGTAATTTAGAACTGTGCTATATGAGCCAAGAGACATGTTACAGGAAAACAGAAACTAGATTCTTGCTTTATTTTGGGGAAGGAGGAAAGGTATTAGGGAAAGCTTGGGAAAAAGGAAGCATTTGAACCATGTCTTTGGTGTTGAGTGGTTTTTTGACAATTGAGTGGTTAGAGTAGGAGGACAGGGCCAGGATTAAATTCTAGTAGGATTAGTAAAGCAGAAAATGGAGAAAGCAGGCAGCATACAGGCTGTATCTGTTTGCTATCAATGTTATTAAGACAACTACTGAATTCTTTTTTTCTGATTTTCTTATAACATAAACTTCTGATAAATAATTTATTCTTCAAAAAGGACCTTTTCACTATAGATTAGCCAGTAGAATATAAAGTTACATTTTTCTAATGAAGATGACAAAACCGAACCAAAAACAAACAAACAAACAAAACCATTAATAGCATTGAGCCACTTCAAATATCCTGAGACAAGTTTAAACCTTTATCAACTTACAATGGAACTTCCTTTTAAAATTTTGCCAGAGTGGGGCACCTGGGTGGTTCAGTTGGTTGAACTTCAGACTTTGGCTCAGGTCATGATCTCACAGTTCATGGGTTTGAGCCCCATGTTGGGCTCTGTGCTGACAGTTCAGAGCCTGGAGTCTGCTTCCCTCTCTCTGCTCCTTTCCTGCTCATACTCGCTCTATCTCTCTCTCAAAAATAAAGAAACATTAAAAAAATTTTTAAATAAAATACAATTTTGCCAGAGTACAAATAATTTTATCTGTTAAGCAGAAGACACAACAAGAACTAACATTCTAAATTTTATGACATAATTCTGACCAACAGAAATGACAGAATAGTAGAAAAAGAGCAGACTTGTTATGAAGATATAGTTTGGGGCCTGCCAATTAAAAATATGTACTTATGGGCAAAGATTCTACATCTCTGTTTTACCATATGTACAATGAAATAAAAATGATCTATGTAGGGGAAGAAAAATAATTTTTCCTCTACCCTTCAAGTTTCTTCACTGAGATGCCCCCCCCCCCCAATAATATAAGATACATTAACAGGAGAAAAACAAATAGAAGTTTAGTAACACATGTACCTCCAGTATACATGAGAGATACCCTGGAAAACTGAGTAACTACCCAAAATGGCCCAAGTTACCACCTTAAATTCCATCTCCAGCTAAAGACAAAAGAAGATGTTGGGGTGGTAGGGGCCAGTTATGGGAGATTATCAAGAAAAGCACAGTAAACAAGGGTAAGGTTGCTATGGAGATTTAAGTCCTTGCCTTCTTCATTAATAGCAGTTGCTAGAGATTTGGAGTCATCCTTCACTTCCTGTTACAGAGAGGGATTTCCCCTATATGTATAAACGTCTCTTACGAAAGGGTAACTTCTACTGTTTTCAGTTTTTCCTGTCTGCTGTTCCCTAAAAATAATCAGCCTAAAATAACTCACGTGCCAAAAAGAAATATTTTGAGGTAGATTCTGCACACCTTCATCTACTTTTCAACGGTGTGCATTGTTCAAAGTACATATCTCATATATTGTTGGCATTATTATTATTGAATATATAAAGTCACTAAGCCACCTAAAGTTCATAATAAACACCTAAAGTTAGTCCAGACTTCAGAAAAACAATTCAAACCATTCAGAGAAAAGATGCATATGTCTTTACAGCCATAGATTCTGAACAGAAATAAACATTTAGAGAAATAGAATACAGCAAAAAATAAATAAATAAATAAATTCTAAGTTTACAATCTTGACTCAATTTGGTCCATATGCCCATGCTATTTTCTTTTGCTGAATTTTCCTTTTTACTTATTCAAATTATATTATTTAACAAATCAGGCAGGAATTGCTTCCGTATGGCTAATCTAATCTTTGCTTTCTTCCCGCATGGAACTGTTATTTTCCTTTATTCATTTTTGCATTGTCTCTCTTTCCTCTTTTTTTTTCTTTTCCTCTTTTATTATTAGAAACCAGTGGTTTGCTGAAACATTGGAGAAAGCACAGAATGCTGGTAACTAATACTGCACCCTGCTCCTGAAAGATACCCACTTACAGATGTCACTGAGCCACACAAACATGGATAAGGGTAAGAAAAGTGCATCACAAATACCTCATTTGAGTTTCTCCACTCCAAGTAAAGCTAACACTAAGACCTATATGTCATGAAGCTACATCAGCAGCAGTTTCAACTCCCTGAGGACAAGGACCAAAATATCCATTATTGAAGTAAGAAGTCTATTTCCATTTTGCACTTCAGCTCTCTATTTCTGTATAAAAAATACATTAAGAATCATGCAAGTATATACTCTGCTTTTCATTCAGATAATTTTGCATGAATTATCTCAGGGCAAAAATATAAGTTAAATCCAAATGCATAAAAACAACTGCAGTGAATAATAAAATGGCACTTAAAGTATAGACTTAAGCTGTCAACATATCCCTCAGTAGTTTACTTTACTATCAACCTAGTAAAGCGTATATAAAAAAAAGTGGTACACTATTTTGCCCTTAAAGGTTAGATTATGACATATACTAAAAGCATGACTGTTCTCGAAGCATAAAGTTGCATGCCAACGTATGTATTCTCTGCCTTCAGTTCTATAAAATGTATATTTAGAGTGGTTATCAGAAATACCAACTGATTGCAATATTCGTAACAATAAAAGAATCATTTTCTAAAATAAGGCCCATATCATGGAAACACTAATTTTAGTATTTCCTAAAATTAATGTGGGAGGAAGGGTGTGTCTGTGTGTGTATCTTTAAAGGGTATTACCGCGAAAGAGAAAATGTATATACCAAAGTAACAATAAGAAAATGTCTGTATTCAAAAAGAGGTAAAGGTAAAGTAAAAAGGCTCTGTTCTTAGAAAATCATTGACCCCCTTACCCTCCTCACATATGCTCTGATTAGCTCAATAGCAATCTTTAATCCAAAGTCTTCAACCTTGAAAAAGCACTCATCTCTATGCAAAGCAATTAGGGAAAAAGTGTTCCCTGCACAAAGTAGTTTCTCAATAATGATGCTTTGGCTATCCAGAACAACATGGATAGGAGACAGGCATTAATGAGTCAGGTCTGCTGGAAATAGCACACATTTTAGAAATCAAAGGTTTTGCTAGAAAGGGCATAATTCCATCTCTGAAGGTCACAGAGTCCTTCACATTCACTTCATTTCTGGATATTGTATGCTGAAATTACAATCATCCTCCTAAGCCTGGTTAGCATCTGCTGAACCAGGTCAGCAAAAGGAATCCAACTTTAACACAACTGAAATTCTAATTATTTGTACATGGTCATTATTTCTGGGGAAATTATTGCAGGGGCACATATCTGTCTAAATATGTCCATTGAATTTTTATTTTCTGCTCTTTTGCTCTCAAGCATATTGCCGTTGCTGGAACAACTTACCAAGAAAAACTAAAAAAAATTCTAAATCCTTCAAAAAAAAATAGTAAAGCCGGAATACTAGTCTGAAATAGACCTACACTCCCAAACCAAGCATTAGTACTAAAATTTATGTTAAATTTTATAACCTTATACTATAGTTTAAGTTGAAAGTTCAAGACATGCACTGTAGTTTCTTCCAAAAATGGCCACGATAAGATTTCTGGTCCCATATGCTTTTCCAGAACTTTGCCACTCTCTCACCAAGAGGTGTGGTCTATTTCCCCTCCCTTTGAAATTGAGCAGGACTCTGCCACTGCCTTGACAAAGAGAATATAGGAAGAGGTGTTGTGTGACTTCTGAGAGTAGGTAAAAAAAAAAAAAAAAAAGAAGGCAATTCAGCCTTTGCTGGTTTCCCTCTCTTTCTCTGGGTATGAGCCTTGGGAGCCTTCTGCCAATTTGTAAGAAGTCCTGCTACCCTAAAGCCACCAAGTTGGCAAGATCACATAGAGTGACAAGAGACAGAGATGCCCAGAGAAACCTTCAAATAATTCCAGTCTCTAGTCTTCGAATCTTCCAGCTGGGTCCTACACATTATGGAGCAGAGACAAACCAGCCCACCATGCATTGAAAATATTTCTGACCCACAGAATCGCTGAAAATGATAAATGATGTTTTGTGTTACTAAAGTTTTAGGAAGTTTTATTATACCATTATAATAATTAGAACACTTCCATAAAAGAAATAAAGAGCAGGGGTGCCTGGATGACTCAGTTAGCGTCCCACTCCACTCAGGTCATGATCTCGTGGTTCGTGGGTTTGAGCCCGTGTCAGGCTTCATGCTAACAGCTCAGAGTCTACAGCCTGCTTTGGATTCTGTGTCTCCCCCTCTCTCTGCCCCTCCCTCACTCGCTCTCTCTCTCTCTCTCTCAAAAACAAATAAACATTTAAAAAATTTAATAAGAAAATGTATTAATTATTGAAAAATAAATATAGAGCAAACTTGGGGCAAATGTTCCATTTACTGCATCTGTCTCTTGCCTTCATTTTTACTGCCTTTGAAGAATAGTGTAAACTTTCCAAATCAGTATTAAATTCCTTAATGAAATGGAACTGCATGTCCTATCAAATATACAAATATGAATGATATAATGCCCATTAAATACTTTGAACTATCAGTAAGATCAAAGTATATGTAAAATCTTCCCAAAGGAGACCGAAAGATCTGCCATTTGCCCACATTTTCTGGGACAACACCCATCACACCTCTTCCCATACATATACACACTACCTTTAATATGGCCAACAGATAAAACAAAAGACAAGATAGATACATGTCTCTCTTATTCTTCATTCTTACATCCAAATGTAGGAGCCAAAAGTAGGCTGCCTCTAAATGGGCCACTTTGACATATTGATTATTTCAAATAAAAGTTACTTAAGAGACAGTCTAGGCAAGAAAGACACTCAGGCCCTTCTCTGTACCCCTGGAAACAGGAAATAAAACTCTCATGTGAAAGGTACCCTCCCTGAAGCAAGAAATAAAGAGACATCTTTATCATCAGAGATGGGAAATTTAGAGCTGAGAAGGCTGTATAAACAACCTTTATTTACTTCTTACCAATTTATGCCACAACCCAAATTCTGTTTAAAATTCCTTACTAATTGGAGCTGCCAAAGTTAAGTTTTCTTTGTTTTGTCAAGTCCTCACAGAAGTATTGTCTCTTTGTCTAAAAAGTACAAAACTTCCAGCCTTGGTCATTTCTTTAGGATTCAATTTCATTATTGAGCCCCTGTGCACATGTAATAAAACTTTGGTTCTCTGTTAATCTCTCCCTCCAAAAGATGCTGAGGGTAAAGAAAAAGCTTTCCCTGCCTTCACAACATTCCAGCTTCTTGTCCCTGAGAGTAAAGTCCAAGCAAGAGAAATTAGTAACTTGAGGGGACTGTCAGAAGAAATTGATAACCTTCAATGACAAATCTCTAAACAGAGAGAAGTAATAGTTTAATGAAAGATTTGCTCATTACCTAACTTCCAATTAAAAAATGAAGGTTGACACCAAAGTTTTGCAATTCTTACATATTTGCAATCATCATCATAGTGACAGATTTTTTTAAGGATGTATTAAGCACAGACACTTCCTCAAAGAATTTCAGGGAATAAGAAAAATGATAGTCTTAATTTCTCTGAAACTAATGTTTTATTAATCTTGTAAGTCTGAAAAACTGTTCATCTGAAAACAATCTCATTTATAATAGCATTAAAAAAGAACAAAATACTTAGGAATAAATTTGACCAAGGAGGTAAAAGATCTATCCACTGAAAATTATAAGATCAGTGAAATAAGTTGAAGAAGAAGCAAATAAATAGAAAGATATGCTATGCTCTAAATTAGAAAAATTCATGTTGTTAAAATGTACACACTATATAAAGTGATCTACAGATTTAATTCAATTCCTATCAAAATTCTAAAGTCATTTTTCACAGAAATAAAAAAAAAATCCTAAAATTTGTAAGAATCACAAAAGACCCTGAAGAGCCAAAGCAATCTTGAGAAGAGCAAAGCTGTAGGCATCACACTTCCTGACTTCAAACAATATTACAAACTACCGTAATCAAAACAGTATGGTAGCGGCATAGGGGTACACACATAGACCAACAGAACAGAATCAGAACCTAGAAATAAATCCACACATACATGGTTAATTAATTTATGACAAATGAGCCAAGAATATTCAGTAGGGAAAGGATAGTCTTTTTAATAAATGGTGTTAGAAAAACTGGATTGCCACATGCAAAAGAGTGAAACTGGACATTTTTGTGAAATCACACACACATATATATATTATATATGTATGTCATATATATATATATATATATATATATATATATATATATATACACACACACAAAGATACATATAATGGGATATTATTTAGCCTTAAAAAGAAAGAAATCATGTTATTTGTGGCAATATTGATGAAAATGGAGAGCATTATGCTAAGTGAAATAAGGCAAACAAAGAAAGATGAATACTGCATGGTATCACTCATAAGTGGAATTTTTAAACAAAAGGTCAAATTCATAGAAACAAAGTGGAAAAGTAATTGCTAGGGGCTGGAGGAGGTTGGTAGAAGGGTACAAACTTTCAATTATAAGATGTATAAGGTTTGAGTATCTAATGTGTGACTATAGTTGATAATATTATATTGTATAATTGAAATTTGCTAAGAGAGTAGAACCTAAATATTCTCACACACACAAACTCACACAGACTCACCCTATGGCACATCAACAAGTCCCCAGAACATGTGCTGAGGCATCCCCAGGGCCAGCGGTACCAGAGAGCTCTGCGTGAACATGAAGAGTGTCAGAAGCAGGGTGTGGAGTGTGTGTCTGCCTGCCTCCTTCACAAAAGGAGACCGAGGGAAGACCAGACGGACAGCTCCAGGCCACCTCGCCTGAGAGAAGCCTTCTGGGAACCTGCATCCAGCAATGACAATGCAACTGTAAGTGACAGTGATGACAGCATGACAGACCTCTAACCACCGGAATTGTTCACCAGAAAGGACCTGGGAGGGACTGAGCATAGCGACAGCACCAATGACTTTTTGACAGAAGAGGAGGACAAGAAGCCATGACACCCAACAGAGAAAGGCCCTGGGGACAGAGAAGAGATGGAAATGGACTGGGAACTGGCCCTCAAGCATGGGAGGAGATAGTTGGGTTCACTGAAAAAGTTCAAAAGTCATCACCATACACCTAAGAGCTTCAGCTCTTTTAAACAGTCATGTTAATAAACGGCTGCTGGAGAAAAACAAAAATTAAATAAATAAATAAATAAATAAATAAATAAATAAATAAAATAATTGTTATAATGTATATGTATATCAAGTCAC
Organism: Panthera leo; assembly: GCF_018350215.1. Lineage (NCBI taxonomy): Eukaryota > Metazoa > Chordata > Mammalia > Carnivora > Felidae > Panthera > Panthera leo. Next base: position 164,128,231 of record NC_056679.1, on the reverse strand, counting down.
CACATTGTACATATTGAATATCTTACTACTTTTCAATTATAAATCAAAAACTGAGAAGTTATTTAAAGAAAAACAATAAACTATCTTATGGTTATTCTGCAAACATTATAGAGCGACTAAAATGTGCAGTGGGAAATTCTAGGTATTTTGGGGTATGAGGAATCTTTCAGAGAAGTATAGTACAGGAGATAAGGTCTTCCCATAAATAACATAGAAAATGATGAAATAAAGAAAAACAGATAGGGTTTTTCAGATATTAGAGAGATTGCTTCCCTATGTAGGAGAACAGTCATGAAAGGTCTCATCAATGGATAGCAAACTGAATATTTGGGGAAGAAAATTCCGTGAAGAAAAATTAACATGTATAAAAGCTCAGAATTTGGAAAACATCATCGAGATCAAGAGTGGATAAAATGGAAATGGGATTGGAAAGGTAAAATAGGATTAATATTAAGGGGAAATATTAAGGTGGGAGATTGGAGTCTTTGAATGATAGGAAAAGTCTGAATTGATTATTTAAGAAACAGAAAACAATTGAAGATTTCTGAACAAGGGAATGACATAATATGGGTTGTACTTCAAGAACAGTGATGCTTTTTGCTTATATGGCACTTTATCATTAAAAAGCATCCCAATGTATTTTACCTCATGTTTGTATCACAAACCTCTATGAGGCATGTAGAGAAGAGATTATTATCAAATAATCCACCCCAAGTCATAGTGTTATTTGGTGGCATAAGCCAGACTCAGAGCCAAGCTGTTACTAAGGTACAGCAGCAGGCTCTCTACTAAAATGCAAAGTGAGCTAGTTGGTGGTGTATGAAGACGAACTGACAAGTCAGGGAGGCTGTGAAATAATCCCTGTGAAAGATGATCAAAGTGGGGACAAGATGAGACTTGTCTCCGTGATACAGGAAGCAAAATTATCCAGGTAGAAGAATTTAAACGGCATTCTTCACTGGAAAGCAGCAATTGTAAAACCGTTGAATTTTGTTTCATATGTACTGCCTTCAGTAAATCATCCTATGACTCTCCAGTTTATAAAAAGAGACTTTATGAAGCTCTTAGTAACTAAATTACCAGCATAGAGAATTAAATGGAAAATATACACATTCCTTCCTACAAAATAAAATCTTAACAAATTCTTATTTCAGGAAGTTTATTTTAACACTGGATTATGAAAATATCATGCTCTGACACTTACAGTGGAATGATATCAAAGCACAGTATTACAAAGGTTTTAAAATATTCAAAACATTCTAACAAGAGTAAAATTCTCCTTTGTATTCACTTCAATCACCATAAGGAAAATCACCACAAAGTAAAAGGATAAAGTGCTTCTTTTTCTTTCTCCTAAACCTTAAAACAATTCAAAAAAGTCCCATCAACAGTTTGGACTTATACATACAGATCTAATTAAAAAGCCTAGAAGTGCAGGCCAAGCTAAGTCTTAAGCATTTGAAATTGCTAAAAATCGATACGAAATTAACATGGTAAACTATGGTTAGTCTTGAAGATCTTTGCAAATTTACAAAATGCTTCCAAATCATGGCAGCTCATCTCAAATGTTCCAAGGAAGCAAGACAGTTTTGCCATATTTCTATTTTCCCATGAATGGTAATGATAATTATTCCCCCTTCCTCCTGAGTGGCTTGTGCTGTGCCTTATTACAAAGGGGGAAAACAATGATTTATAAACATTGGGCCAAAGAGAAACAGGGCCAAATGGATATACCTGAGCACCAAGAGTCCCCAGGGCAGAATAAATGTCCAGGATTTCCACAGAGTATGGGCAGAGTTTCAAGAGCTATTTGAACAGAAAATGAACTAAAACAATTAAAATGTTGATGCATTTTAACTGACACAAAATCACCTTCTCTCCTTCTTAACAACTCTGCCAAAGCTATCTTCACAAGCAAATGTCAGGAGGCACAGTTCACAGTTAAGTCGACAATCAAACAAGAACAGCTGCATGTGTCTGGCACATTGGAGACTCCGAGAGCATTTACTAAACAGACAACCGGGGAGCCACATTTGGTAAGTAAGGACAGTACCCACCTTGAAGTTCATGAGAAGATATTCTACCAAAGTCCAAGAGAAAGGGGAAAGAATGTTTACTCCCAGGAATGAAAGCATTCACACTGGCACGCGTGTGAGCCTCATCCTGTGACACTCAGAGCTCTTAGGGCATTCATTTTCAATCTCTCCCAGATGCAACTTTATAGGTCAGAAATACCTAATGCTGGATATGCTAAGTGGGCCCTTCTGTCTTAACAAGACCACCAACTGTACTGAAGGAAGTGCCTCAAATAATGAGGGAGAGAAGTGCCATCAGTGTTTCTCCCTTTATTGTAATACTATCACAGTCACTTTATCACTCAGATACCATTTTTTAAAAAGAACTCATTGAACACCGCAGAAAATACTCTTCTGCCTACTGAAAAGTATGCTGATTGGAACTCAATTGGCTTAATCTTTTTAGTGTTTTGATCTTAAGGGTTTTTATTCATCTCAGGCTTTTCTATCAAGAAAGATATTCTTGTATGATCCCTGTTCATCAACTAATTGGCTTGACTTGAAAGTCACTACATCTCTGTGTAAGTTCTTCTATTTGCAAGATGTTAAAAGGATTATAAAATCTATAATGTAAACTGCTAAAAAAAATTTTAAACTTCATTGTTAAGACTGTGGTTCATATACATTTTATTTTTTTAATTCCTATTAATTTTCAATACATCCATCATATTCTTTCCCAAGTATATATCAAATATCAACGAAAGCTTCATGTGTTCAGAGTCAAGAAAGGATTGCAACTTTCCTCCTGAATTCCCTGTCTAGGATGTTGGTTATTTTCACTTATACTTTGACCTTGATAAACTGTCTCAGCACACTAATAATAAACATAATCTCTTCAAAGAGGCATAAATCAGCTGATCAACATGCCAACTACAGTGAATAACAAGGGATAAATGAGCCTGTTGAAAAAATACCCAGAATGATGCCACTAGTGATAAGGAATTGGAGTAAGTGTATTAAAATGAGATGACCACTGTAGGGGGGAACGTGGCTGGCTCAGTCAGGTGGAGCAAGCTCTTGATCTTAGAGTCGTGAGTTCAAACCCTATGTTGGGTGTAAAGATTAAATACAAAATTCTTAAAAACAAATAAAAAATAAAATGACCACTATAGTGTTTATATCTCATAGCTCTCCCATGTTGATAGGGCGCAGATATCTGTCAATATCAATATCACACGCCCCAGTGTTTTGCTGGAGGGTTTCCATACAATAAGTTAAGGTACAACTTCAGCCCAAACTCTCCCCAACCATACTTCTTCTCTTTCCCTTCACCTATTTTCACAGGTAGAATGCTGATGGTAGCTGGCCTCAGAAGCAGTTCCTGAGTATAAATATCAAATATTACACAGAAGGAATCCCTGTTTGATGTGATGTAGGTACATCAGATCTGATGACTTCCCTGATGAAAACACTAGCAGATTCCACAGTTAGTTTTCACAATAAAATCCTGGCTCCTTCCAATGGCCCTGAGTGGTTTGACTCGGGCCACACCAGCCTTCCTCCTGTACCCCTAGTGGCCATTTATAACTTTGAAATAAAAATAATAGCTACCTCAAAGGATGCTTTAAACATTAATGGAAGTTCATATTCATAAAGGACTGGGAAGTATGTCTGATACATACTAAGTGTTTTGCTGATTGTTCCTCCCTCTAGGTTTGTGTATTTTCTGTCTGCTTTATTAGGAATGTAATTATGCTAGCTCTCAGCTAAACTGGCCACTCCTCAGAGCAGCCTTCCCAAACGTCTCATCCAAAGAAGCAAAACCACTCACCTTGACAGGTTACCCTTTCCCTCAATGCCTTCATTGCTTTCTGTCATTATCTCCTTCTTATATTTCTTCCTTTCATTCTGTCATTTCTTATTATGACACAAGCTCCATGAGGGCAGAGACCCTGCTTCCTTTTGAATCTCTCGTTCTTGACATAGAACTTGAACATATATTGGGTATTTGTCTAAATATGTGTTTAGTTAATTAGTTAATGGGATCATGAGATCTGGATCCCAATTTCATTATTTGGAAAGTCTCCTAATTCCTCAGAGTTTCAATTATCTCATTTATAATTAAAGATAATTACTACTTCTCTACCTGTGCTTCAGTTGGAAATGCAAATTGGCTAATCTACATGAAAGTGCTATAGAAACTGTAAATATTACTCAAATATTAGTTGTTACTTTGAAGAAACAAGCTAAAACAGTAGAATAAGTATTAGATCACAAGTCAAAAGCCTAAATGCAACTTCCTTCCAGTCTTTATTCTGAGACTCTGAGTAAACGTACTTCCCTGAGCATCTGATTCTTCATTAAAGAAGGATGGTAATTTGGTTTTATGAGAATTACATGACTCATCTAGACAATCATAAAAGTCGTGTGAATATGTATAAAAGGTTACTTACAAAATAGTGGAATCATACCAAGACAGCCTTCCCATTCCCCTCACCTTGATTATACTTTAGACAGGCATCTCTTTGACTATAAACCTTGATTTCCCTTTCTTAGGGCATTTTTTTTAGAAAACTTGCAATTGTAAATTCTTTCTCTGAGCCTCTTGTAACCCAAAGATATTTTCCTCTAAGACTTGGGAACCATCCACTTGAGAAGTAATCATCAACAAAGATACTACTCCTAACTCTGAGTTCCATAGGAAGGTAGGAGCCTAATTTTGATGAGCAACAATTAGCAAACACAGATTGTCTAATCACACTGACCAGTGTCCTCAGGTATGTTTCCATGAATTCACTCCAGTGCTTAAAAACTCTTCTACATTTTATTTCAACAGAATTGAGTTCACTGTCACCTTTATTCCAATAACCTCAATTCCTATTACAATAGAATAAAGACTTCCTTGACAGTTTAAACTGTCTGGTGAAATTTTTCTTTAAACAAATTATAGGAGTGTAAACAATGGCTCCTTTGGATTAGATTGAGTTTATCACAAACTCCACCAAAACAATCTGGATCAGACTGAGTCGTGACCATCTCTCTCAAACTTTTCTATCCTCAGGAGTATATTTTTAGAGCAGTTTTAGGTTCACAGTAAAATGGAGAGAAATATATAGAGATTTCTCAAATAATGTCCTGCCCCCACACATGCATAGCATCCCCTGTTATCAACATCCTCTACTAGGGTGATACATTTGTTACAACTGATGAACCTACATGGATACATCATAATCACCCAAAGTCCATAGTTTATCTTAGGATTCACTCTTGGTGTTGTACATTCTATAGACTTGGGCAAATGTATAATGACATGTATACAGCATTATAGAATCATACAGAGTATTGTCATTGCCCTAAAAATTCACTGTGCTCTGCCTATTGATTCCTCCTTCCTCCACTCCCTGCCCTAACCCCTGGCAACTTGGGTTTTCCTGTTTCCACAGTTTTGCCTTTTCCAGAATGTCATATAATTGGAATCATATAGTGTGTAGCCTTTTCAGATTGGCTCCTTTTACTTAGTAATATGCATTTATGCTTCTCTGTGTCTTTTCATGACTTGATAGTTCACTTCTTCTTAGTGTTAAATAATATTCTATTGTGTAAGATATACCAGTTTATTTATCCATTTGCCTAATGAAGGACTTGTGGTTGCTTCCATGTTTTGGCAATTCATGTGCACGTTTTTGTATGGACATAAATTTTAACTCCTTAGGGAAAACACCAAGGAGTGAAATTGCTAATCACATGATAAGTGTATGATTAGTGGACTGGAAACTTTCAGAGGCACCTGAGTGGCTCAGTCGGGTAAGCATCTGACTCTTGATTTCGGCTCAGGTCACGATCTCATGGTTCATGAGATCGAGCCCCACATTGGGTTATGCTCTGAGAGTGCAGGGCCTGCTTGGGCTCCTCTCTCTTCCTCTCTCTCTGTCCCTCCCTCATTTTCTCTGTCTCCCAAAATAAATAACTAAACTTTAAAAAAAAAGAAAGAAACTGTCAAACTGTCTTCCAAAATGGCTGTACCATTTTGCATTCCCATCAGCAATAAATGAGAGTCTTTGTTGCTCCCTCTTCTTGCCAGCATTTGGTGGTGTTAGTGTCCTGAATTTTGGGCATTCTCACTGTAAACTGATAATTCACTGTTGTTTTAATTTGTATTCTTCTGATGACATACAATGTGAAGCATCTTTTCACATGCTTATCTGTCATATTTGGTCATCCTTCAATCTTTTCTCATCTTCTCATTTCTATGTCAAATACATCTAAAAGACCATCACCTCCAAGTTTCTCCTTAAAATTTATGTTCACATGCAAATAATTTGATGACAGTGATTGTTCAGTTTGATTGTAAAATCTTTGTAACACTTGTCATTGTTGTCATTCAACATAACTCATTTCAGTGCCTCAGTCTCTACTCCTGTGAAACGAGTAAGCTGGATCAAACAATTCCTTTCTAGTCGTGTTATTTGGGGAATCTAAAATGTTTTTCAGAGGCTTTCTCAATATCTTGATACTGCATCTATAATCCCTTTGGATGCTTAAGGGAAGATACAGGGATGATAAGCCCTCTATCCAGAACATGCAATGTAACTGCCCTGCATAATTTTTTAAGGTTTGAAATGTATGGATTTTTACAATTTTCTTCCCATAATCACTACTATCCTGAAACTATATTTACTAGCAATCTACTTAAACCTCTCTGGGATAAATTCAGCTCTGAATGACACATGGTGAAACCAATTTTAAATACTGGATGTCAAAATTAAATCGACACTTATTTAGCAGGAAATTATGACACTGCTTTAAATTTCCAAAGATTTCTGTTGCTCTTTTTAGAAGTTATCAGTCCTATGAAAAATATCACATTGCTGTCCTGGATTTGTTCTGAATTTAGACTTACTCATCTCATACCTTGCCTGTGGGTCTCCCCAGTTCCTGAACTTCTCTGCTCAGAGTATCCCTAAGTTTAGAACCATTAAAGCATCTGCTTTCAGGAGATACATTCAGAATTTCCAGACAGAAATACCCATGAAAATCAAACCAAAGGTGAGTATCAGAGTAAATCAGATTTATATTTGACTCAGTGACTGATTTTCATTTGATCAACTGCCTGATTTCTTTATCATCGTTTTGCAGGTGAGTCACCGTTAAATGTCATGGTTGCTTTATGTCAAAACAAAGTGAAAATCTGTTACTATCAATCTGTGAACATAAATTCAAATATAGTAAAAACTTCCTTGAGAACCTATGATAAAATCTTAGCTTTTCAAAGAACTAATCAGTACAAACAGAACACAAAGAATGCCCTCCATGTTTCATTTGATTTTCCATTTTGCAACCATTTGATAGTGACTGTCTTTTTGATATCATAAACAGTTAGCAGACGAGTATAGAAGAAACAGTTATTCCTTAGATATAAATATTATGGGTTAAGCTCACTGCAAATCAATGTAATACAAGAATCTTAAAGAAACAAACTACAAAGAGCTCCAAAAGAAGCAGACACTTGATATTGAACCATATAATATAAAGTAACATTTAAATGGTTTCAAATGACTTATTCCTTTTTAAAAAATAATTCTAAGTAATCTTTTAGATTTCCAGGATATATTCCCAAAAAAAAATCTTAATAATTACTTACACTTATTCATTAGTAATCAGAAAAAAGAAAACATATCTAGCATTTACTGAACATATACATTGCTCATTTATTCTTCAAAACAGCCTTACAAGGGAAGAACTGCTACTTTCATTTTATAGATGAGAAAACTAAGGCTTGGAGTGCCTAAATAGAACTTATCCAAGGACATAAAATAGAAATGTTAGAGCCACATTTGAAATTAGTTCCGTTTAACTCGAAACCTATCCTTTTTTCTTTATACTACACTGCCTCTGGCATTAAAAGAATGTTCTACTATCAGGAGAATAGAGGCAATGTTAAAAAGAAAACATCCAATCTTGGTGATACATGTGATCTGTCCTTCAGTTTCAGCAAAATGGGAGGACTGAAGTGAAGCCTAGGTTTGATTTAGAGGCTTTGCTATGTTGTTTCATTAGACAGGGGAACTACCAAGCAGTACGTTTTATATGGTTTCTATGAAAAAGGATTTGGGGACTTGATAATGGAGGTAATTGTGCTTAAAAACATTTTGAAATAGATTAAAGAGATAACAGTGAGAAATCAAACATCTCCGTGCAAATATAATGGCAGCCCATGTTCCTGGCACAGATTTTTCTTAGGAGTTTGCAAAGACATAACTACAATTCAGGGCCAGAGATAACTCTTTAGTTACAGATGCCATAGAGAAATTTTTTTTCTGTAGCCACATTTATGAAACCCAATTGCCACTTTGTCCATACCCCTGGAAGAAAGACCTTCGACAATATTTGGTTGTTTTTCCTAAAGCAATGTTCTAAATTTATTGCTCGCAAACTCAATGACCTTAAAAAGAAACTCTCAGTGCTGCCTGAAATTAGTCAACATTGGAATTAGATGTTGTTACTTTAAAACTCATCTTGTATTTCCAGACTCATTGCCTACGACTCTCTCATGTGGACTCTTGTCTAGCAAATGGAGGTTAATAACTATCCTAAACCCAATCCATCCTTGAATTTGTTCATGCTGCTCTCCCTACCTGAAAGAGTCATTTCCCACTGTAATACTACCACCAGTACTGCCTAAAGAATCCCTAGATTATCACTATTACTTGCAAATAATAGAAAATCCAAATGGGGTGCCTGGGTGGCTCAGTTGGTTGAGTGTCCCACTCTTGATTTTGACTCAGGTCATAATCCCAGGGTTGTGAGATGGAGCCTGGTATCGGGCTCCACACTGAGCATGGAGCCTACTTAAGATTCATTCTCTCTCTCTCTCTCTCTCTCTCTCTCTCTCTTTCTCTCTCTCTCTCCCTCTGCCCCTCTCCCCCACTTGTGTGCCCTATGTCTAAACTTAAATATATATAATATTTACTTGTCTTAAAAAATTTAAAAAGAAAAACCATGAGTTAAATAATAAAGATCTTAAAAATACCTAAATTATACAAATGCAGAGGAACTCAGTTGCATGTTTTGGTTAATTTTCTGTCACAACAGTTTTCAAAGAACGAGTGTTTTCCTTCTTTCATTTGTATTGTCACCAGTCTGCTGGGATTCATTACATAGCTAACAGTCAAGACCACAGCTGCTGGAATTAGACTACTTAAGTTCAAACTCTCCTGCTTTATAACCTTCAGAATACATATATAAGTTCTCTGAGCTTTAGTTTTTTCATCTATAACACAGAGATAAAAATAATTTCTAGGATTTAATGACTTAGTACATATAAAGTGAGGATTTAATATTCTAACAGGAAAAACTAAAAACCTTAAAATAGCACGGGGCACATAGTATTTAGCAACATTTTCTATATGTTTGTGCTCATGGGAAAACGTAGTGTCTGTCTGTCTCTCTCCTTTCTCTTATAATTAGAGACTAAAGATCTCCTAGAAGCTACCAAGTAGCCATATCTTACAGGTCATGTCTATGCCTAGCTACAAGGAAAGCTGGGAAAGGGAGCTTCTGGTCTGTTGTGGAGTCAGGGCTCTACCATCAAGGACATAGAGAAAAGCCATTGCAGGGAAAGGAGTGACTGTTGTATATTCAACCAAAGATGGCTGTCAAAATCACTCGTTAGCCCTCAAAAAATCACTAGTTATTCAAAGGTCTATCTAAAACGCTCCTCCTTTTATGAGGCCCTTCCTGATTTCCAAACCAGGAATCATTTTTTTTTCCTTTTTCAAGACCTCTAAATAGTTATGCAAAGTGTCAAAATCAATCATGTATTATACTTTAAAAATATTTAAGAGAATTTAAGGCTGAATGAAACTATATAACCTAGTTCGATCAACTTTGTGATGATCAAATTACATCTGTAACATACAAATCAATTAAAATAACCAAAAAGAGTTAACCATTTAAATGTTTATCCTCCATCAGGTATGATAATAAGTGATTTATCGAAGTATTTTATTTACTCTGCACAACACTCTTACAACATTGGAGTTGCAAATAGACTTGCTTTACAACATATTCCCAGTAAACCTCCTCTCTCTTGACCCCTTAACAAATATAGCTATTTTGCTACCCAATTTAATTCTCACAATGAAATCGAAACTATAAGCATACACACACAATTAAAAAGATTTATTATGGAGAAAATGCCTTAAGAAAGCTGAAACTAATAATTCTCTAACTCCCCATTTTTCACTGGGGATTGATAGCCATTTTGAAAGAAAAATGGTTGAATGCTCAGATATTTGTTTACAGATTTGCTTTTTATTCTTTCATTTAGTACTATTTAGAGTTTGCCAAATGTTAGTATAGAAGAGGTACCGTGAAGCTCTGTATATACAAAACAGTGGTTGCAGTATTTCGTAAGTGATAGGACATTTTCAAGCATAACATTGATTATATGGAATTACCATTTTACCCTTTATTTTAGAAAGTAACTCAAGTATAACATGTGAATCCATTGTACTACTACCATTTTACAGATCAGAAAATAGTTTCAAAGAGAAAACATTAGTTACTCAAGGACATAGAGCTAGTAATTAGTTTAAGTGTGTAATTATAACCCCTATTTGGTCTGACCCAGGGTCAAAGTGGCTAATAACTACAGTTCCTGCTTATTGACCTCCACCTACAGTGTTAATACCTTCAATGCAGAAATTATCTCTTGGTGTTGCCCTAAGTACATAGCCTAGTGTTTTATGAACAGAAGATACTTAAGGTATATTTGTTGTAATGAGAACTCTGAAAATTAATCACAAAAAAATTCTGATAGTGGTCTTTGCCTTTCAAATGCTCCAAGTCTTGGAGGAGAAACAGGAACCAAAGTTGACTAGAGTTAGCAATAAGAGAGACATTCTACCCTAATACTGGCAGTATAAATAATAGAGGCTTTACCTATGCCTCTTTTCTTTTTGAGAGAGAGAGAGAGAGAGAGAGAGCAAGAAGGTGAGGGGCAGAGAGATAGGGAGAGAGAGAGAATCCCAGGCAGACTCCACACTCTTGTTGCAAAGCCCATGCAGCGCACCATCCCACAAACCCTGAGATCATGACCTGAGCCAAAATCAAGAGTTGGATGCTTAACTGACTGAGTCACCCAGCCTCCCCTGTGTATTTTTAATTTTTTTAATGTTTGTTTATTTTTAAAAGAGAGAGAGCACACACATGCACGCCGTGGGGGGTGGGGAGGAGCGGGGGGAGGGATCCGAAGAGGGCTCTGCGCTGACAGCAAATAGGTGTCTTCTCATAAAACTAAAACCTAACTTATGACCTACTCTCATCCTCTTTGGCATTCTATATCATGTTTAACACTTAATCCACAACTCTGAGTATGAAAAGCAAACTACATTCATTCTGTTTATTTGAATCAACTTAAATCTAACTCTAAGCCTTCATCTCTCCAGTTGATAAATCTAATCTTAATTATTATTTCCAAGGCTCTACTCACACTCTCAACAATAGTCATGACAAAACTCGTGCAGCACCAAAGTTAAGATGTGTCCCTCTGGTCATTAGGCATCTGGCTTTCCCTATTACTGCTGAGATTCCTAGGCTTTGGCCTACGTGGTCTCTTCAGGGCTATGGTATCTAGAATCCAAATCCCTAGGAATGTTTAATTTTATGTGTCAATTTAGCTAGGCCATGGTACACAGATATTTGATCAAACACATCTGGATGCATTTTTTTTTAATTTATTTTAACGTTTATTTATTTTTGAGACAGAGAGAGACAGAGCATGAACAGAGGAGGGGCAGAGAGAGAGGGAAACACAGAATCTGAAATGGGCACCAGGCTCTGAGCTGTCAGCACAGAGCCCAACGTGGGGCTCGAACTCACAGACCGTGAGATCATGACCTGAGCCTAAGTCGGAAGCTTAACCGACTGAGCCACCCAGGCGCCCCTGGATGCATTTTTTAAGGAGATTAACATTTAAATTGGTAGACTTTGAGTAAAGCACTTACCCTCTATAACGCAAGTGGGCTTCATCCAATTAGTTGAAGACCTTACGACAATGACTGACCTCCCTTGAGAAGAGGCAATTCTACCTCTTCTTATATGCAGTTTAGCTGCAACATCAACTCTTCCCTGCATTTCCAACCTGTCAGCCTGCTTACCTGCAGATTTCAAACTTGCCATCCTCCACAACTGTGTAAACCAATTCCTTAAAATAAATCAACCTCTGTCCCTCTCTTTCTTTCTCTCTACTTCTTTCTCTCTCATACACACACACATATATACACATATATGTATGTATCTTCTGTTTCTATGGAGAGCCCTGACTACTGTAACACACTAGGTGTATCACATGTCAAACTATTCTGGAAGTGATCTTTAATATTGAACGATAACATGGGCCTTCCTCTCCTTCCAATTTCCCAGAATACTCAGCCATCAACTGATCAAATTACCAAGGTGATAAGACTCCATTATTCATGTTCTTGTTCCCATGGAGACCTTTTGAAATAATTAACCACTTTTAATGTTTCCCTTCCTTTATTAACTTAACATGCACTTTTAATTAATTCAATTTAAGGAGACATAGGCAGACAGACATCATCATCATCTTGCCCAGATTAGTACAAGAATAACTTTACTAATTTCTTTGCTTTAACTTTTCCATTCTCCATTAAGTAGCCAACATGATCTTTTAAAAACATAAGGCAACTCATGTTATTCCTCTGCTCACAATATTCCTATGGATTTTCTCCATTTATGGTAAAATTTAAACTTATTGTCATCATGGCTAATTGGGCCCCAGCTGATCTGACCTCTGCTACCTCTTCAAATTTGTCTCATACACTACCCCCTGCACAACAGCCACAATGCTCACATTTCTGTAGCTCAAACAATCTAAGCTTTATAAGAAAATGGCATTTTAGGTCTTTGGTAATTGCTATTAAAAAGGCTTGGGATGCTTTTCCCCAATATATTCTCTTACTGGCTCTACATGTCCATAGGGGCAGAGTGAAACAGTTCCCTCCTCAGATAGAACATCATTGCCTGCCTAGTGAAGCCGAACCACCTATAGCACCCCTCACTATCTTCTCACAATGGTTTATTTTCTTCATGACACTTTTTTATTTTCTAAAATTATCTTGTTTATTTGTTTACTTGTATGTTATCTGTGTCTCCTACTAGAATTTAAGTTACATGAGAGTGAAAACTGTCTGCCTTGTTGATGCCAAATTTCTAGGGTCTGGCATAAAAATCATTTAATAAGTACTTACTGAATGAAGAAATCCAAACAAGGCACTATCCTCTTTCAGCAACAAATATTCTTGAGGCAGCCAAATAGTAGTCACCTATTAGAAATGGAATCCAATTTTTTTTGTGTGTTTTATTCATTTTTTTTTTGAGAGAGAGAGAGACAGAATGTGAGCAGAGAATGGACAAAGAGAAGGGGAGACATAGAATCCAAAGCAGGCTCCAACCTCCAAGCTGAGCTGTCAGCACAGAGCCCAACGTGGGGCTCAAACTCACAGGCTAAGAGGTCATGACCTGAGCTGAAGTCAGATGCTCAACCAACTGAGCTAGCCAGGCACCCCAGGAACGGGATACAATTTAAAGACTTGTCCTCAGGAATAAAGCAAAAGATGAATTTCCAGGGCAACACTAATCAAGAGAGCAAAAGTGCATTATATTCTCAGCCTGAAAACAAGATCAGCTGAGAAGTACAGGGCAGGACTGAGCCACCAAGAAAATGGTAAAGTCTGGCCAAAAACAGGCAGCTGCTGAAGCAGAGATGAGAGAAATTCATCAAATAGATCAGGGTTCAGCAAACAGTTTCTATAAGGACCCAGATAATAAATATTTTAGACTTTATAGGCCATAAGGTCTCTGTCACAATTAATCAACTGTTTCCATACAAAAGAACATATAGGTAATATATATACAAATGAATGTGACTGTGTACCAATAAAAAGTTAATTATGGACACTGAAATTCTGAAATTTGAATTTACTGAAACTTTTAATTGTTTTATTTAGAGATAATTATAGATTAACTCAAGTTGTAAACAATACCACAGAGAGGTCCCACACACCCTAAACCCTATTTTCCCAATGGTAACATCTGACAAAACTATAGCATATTGATAATAATATAATCAATGTACAGAATATCTACAGCACCACAAAGAACCCTCATGTTGTACTTTTATAGCTACACACATTTCTGTCCCTCAATCCTCATTCTTAATTCCTAGCAACCATTAATCTATTCTCCATCCTATAATTTTGTGATTTCAAGAATCCCATAATACAACTCTTTTATAGAGCATAATTTTCTGGGGAATCATCCAAATTGTTGCATGTATCACATTTGTACTCTTTACTTCTCAGTAGTATATCATGGTATGGATATAATTCTATAGTTGTTCTTTCTTTCTAATTGCTTTTGGTTTTATTATCTAGGTACTCCTAGCTTCCTAAGTTAAGAAATGTTCTCCCTCTTCTATTTTCTGAAAAAGATTGTGTAGAAATGGCATTAATTTTTTAAACTTTTGGTAGAATTCTCCAGTGAAAGTATCTGGGCTTAGATATTTTCTTTCAGAAATTTTTACATTACAAATTTGTTTCCTTAATATTCATAGGAATATTCAAATGTCCCATTTCATATTGGATAAGTTGTGGAAACTTATACTTTTTGAGGAAATCAGAAATCATCTAAGTTGTCAAATTGATGTATATATAATTGTAGTAGTCCCTCATTATCTTCTTGATATTTAAAGTCTCTATAGTGATAGGACCTATTTCATTCCTGGTAGTGGTAATGTTTTATCTTTTCCTTCTTTTGTCAGTATTGCTAGATGTCTGTCAATTTTATTGATCTTTACTAACAGCCAGTTTTGGTTTCATTGATATTCTCCATTGTTTTTTCTGTTTTCAATTTTCTTAATTTATGCTCTTTATTGTTTCTTTTTCTTCTTTTGGTTTTAATTTGGTCTTCTTATTATAGGCTCTTTACATGGGATCTTAGATTACTGATTTGAGACTTTTCTGCTTATTTAAGCAGTGTTATAAATGTCCTTTTCAAATCTGCTTTGTGTCCCACAAATTTGCTTTAATATTCATTTAATTAAATTATTTCTTTTTTACTTTCTCTTGAGACTTTCTCCTTGACCCATAAATTATATAGAAGTATGTTGTTTAGAACTGTGTGTATTTCCAAGTGGTTTGGAGACTTTCCTGTTATCTTCCTGTTATTTGTGTCTAGTTTAATTATATAGTGGTAAAAGAACAAATTCTTTCTGATTTCAATCCTTCTAAATTTTTTGAGATTTGTTTTACACTCAGAAAAAGTGGTCTATCTTGGTATATGTTCTGTGGACATTTGAAAAGAACGTGTATTCTTCTGGTTGGTATAATGATCTACAAATGTTGATCATATCTTATTGGTTGATAGCAGTGTTATTATTTTATTCTTCCCAATTTTCTGTTTATTTTCTCTGTCAGTTGCTGATATAAGAGTTGTAATAAGTTAAATGGTGACCTCAGAAAATATCTCTTCACTCAGAAGGAGTGAGTGTGACCTATTTGAAAAGAGGGTTCTTTACAGATGTAATTAAGTTAACAATCTTGGGATGAGATCATCCTGAATATAGGGTGGGCCTTAAATTCAATGACAGGGGTCCTTATTAGAGAAAGGGACAGATAGATTTCAGACACAGAGATACACACACTAGAAGATCATGAGAAAATGGAAACAGAAATTGATTTTATGTGTCTATAAGCTAAGGAATGCCAAGAATTTCTGGCAACTACCAGAAGCTAAAAGAGATGCATAAAACAGATTCTCCTTAGAGACTCCAGGAGAAAAAAGAATTTGCCAACACTTTGATTTGAGACTTCTGACTTCCAGAATTGAAAGAAGATAAGTTTTTATTATTTTAAACTACCAAGTTTCTGGTACTTTGTTAAGAACTCTAGGAAGCTAATAGAAGGGTGTCAAAGTCTCCAACTATAATTATGAATTTGTTTATGTCTTTCTTAAGTTCAATCGGTTTTTGCTTCATACACTTTGTAGCTCTGTTGTTTGGTGCATACATATTTAGGATTTTAATATATATGCTATTAATATACTAATGTTCACATGATCTTTAAATATCAACCTAACTGTTTTGTTATATTTAAAGTGAGCTTTTGTAGACAGCATAAAAGCAAGGTCAAGTTTTTATATGTGTGTCTTTTAAAAATCCACTGTGCAAATCTCTCTCTTAACTGGTATATTCAGACCAGTTATATTTAGTGTAATTTTTGATATGGTACAGCTTAAGTCTGCCATTTTATTTTTTGGTTTCTTTTTGTTCATTCTTTTTCCTGTTTTACTCTGGATTACTTGAACATTCTTTTAGAATTCCATTTTGATTTTTCTACAGTTTTTCAGTATGCTGTTTACATTGTTTATATAGTAGTACTTCTATCTATTACAGTAAATATAAATAACTCATCACAGTCTACTGCTGTTAACATTTTACCAGTTAATACAATTTATAATTTATAAATATAGTTGCATATTTTATAATTGCCTTAAATATTTCCTATACATATTTGTAGAACCTTATCAAGACAGTACTATAATGTTAGCTTTAATTACGAAACATAATTTAGAAATCTCAAGAGGAGAAGAAAATTTTATAGTGTCATCCATATTTTTGCTATTATCATGTTGTTTATTTCTTCCTGATGTTCCAAGATCTTTCTTTTACCATTTCTTTTCCGTTTAGAGAGTGTTATTCAGTCATACTTTTCAAGTAAATCTGCTGGTGACAAATTATCCTAATTTTCTTTCACCTGGAAATGTATTGATTTCCCTAACATTTGGAAGGATATTTCCACAAGGTAGATAAATCTACATTAATAGCCCTTTTCTCTGAGGGTTTGAAAAATGTGTGCTACTTCCTTCTAACCTACATGATTTGTGATGAGAAATACACTGTCATTTGAACTGTTTGTCCCTATTAGTAAGTAGTCTTTTCTCTCTCATTGCTTTCAAGAATCTTTTTTTATCTTTAATTTTCAGAAGTTTGATTATAATGTGTGTGTGAATTTCTTCGTGTTCTGGGCTTAAACAACTTCTTGGCTGAGTTTTAACATATTTAGGAAGATTTTAGCCATTATTTCTCGAATACCTTTTTAGTCCCACCCTCTTTCTCCTCTCCTTTCTGAAGAGAGTGTAATGATGCATTAGATCTTTTGCTATACTCCACATGTCCTGAGGTTGTTTTTTTTTTTTCCAATCAATTTTCCCCTTATTTTTCAGACTATGTAAATTTTATTGTTCTATCTTCAAGTTCAGTGAATCTTTCCTCTGATCTTTCTATTCTGGTGTTGAGTCCTCTCATTGAGTTTTTATCTCAGTTATTGTATTTTTAGTCCTAAAATTATCATTTGTTTTTTTTCTTTATATCTTCTATTTCTTTGATGAGAATTTTGATTTCATTGTTGAGACTATTTTCATTTATTTCAACTGTGTTTGTAATTTCTCATGAAAGCATTTTTATGAGGCTGCTTTAAAATCTTTGTCAGATAATTCTAAGATTTTTGTCATCATGATATTGGTACCTATTGATTTTTTTTTCATTGAAATTGGGATTTTCAACTGGAAATAGGGCATATTCAGTATTATGTTATGAGATTCTGGGTGTTATTTAAACCCTCTATTTTTAGCTGACTTTTTTCTGCCTCTACTCCAAAAGAAAAATGTGGAGTACTACCCACTTATTACTTTAAGGTGACGGTAGAAATCCAGGTTCCTCACTTGAGATCCACTCACTCTCAAGGGCAGAAGGGCCTCCTTGATACTGCTGGCAGGATGGGAGTTCTGTATCCCCATGAGGCCTCCACAAATACTATCCTGGTTGAGTGGAACAGGAGTACCTCCACTGACACCATGGGTTGGTAGGGAGTGGCCTTATCATACCTGGGTACTGGTGAAAGTCCCAAATCACCACTAAGCCTCCTCTGACACAATCACAGTGGGATGGTGGAGACTCACCTCATTACTACTAGATAACAGTCTAGACTCCCCACATGGTTTCCACAGATACTAGGGAGATGGAAGTAGGGACACACACATGGTCCCTGGTAGAAAAACCAGGGAGTTTGGAATGCCTCATTACAGCCTTGCAAGGGTTTCATTCTCAGCCTTTGTCAGAAGGGTTGGGAGTTGGACTAGTCTTCTCTGTGGTGCCTGGCTGAGTATAGTGGTTATTGTCAGAAAATTTTCTGTCTTGCTAAGCTGTTCCTTTCCTAGTGTATGGATACAGAGATGAGGCTTTTGATGTTGTTGTGTGACCATTGACATTTCCAGTTCCTTCAGCTCCAAGTATAGGCTATAAGAGGTGAAAAGAAAAGAAACTCATCACAGCATCATAGTGTTATTGTTTGGATCCTGTGGACCCTAACTGGTCTGTCTTTTTCTATTTTTCAAGGTCTTTTTTTTGTTTCAAATGTAATGTGTTTAGATAAATTTAGCAAGAGGAGGACTACTTAAAAGTTCATTTAGTCCATCTTCTTGAAAATAAAGTCTCCCAACTCCATATAATTTTATTTATTTTTTTTTAATTTTTTTTTCAACGTTTTTTATTTATTTTTGGGACAGAGAGAGACAGAGCATGAACGGGGGAGGGGCAGAGAGAGAGGGAGACACAGAATCGGAAACAGGCTCCAGGCTCCGAGCCATCAGCCCAGAGCCTGACGCGGGGCTCGAACTCACGGACCGCAAGATCGTGACCTGGCTGAAGTCGGACGCTTAACCAACTGCGCCACCCAGGCGCCCCTCAACTCCATATAATTTTAATCTATCATGAAATATTATTCATCTTTTCAATTTTTTCCTACCATTAAAAAATGTAAAACCCTTCTTAGGAGGTAGGCCGTACAGCAATTAGTGGCAAACTGGATTTAGTTCATGTGCTATCAATGTCAGTCCCTAAAATAGATCAAGATTGGAACTATGACTCTTTTTGCTCAGTGGACACAATAGCCTGTACATTAAAAGGGTAAGGTAGACAATCAAAAAATTTTTTTAAAAAAATAGCTTTCTCTTTTCTAATATCTAGAGACTACAGAAAAAGAGAAAATAATGGTTGAGAGAATGCATGAGTAGGATCAGATTAAAATTATTAAAGATCCTAAGGGTCACAAGACATTTCATGGTCTCCTGGACATAATTCCAAATAAAAGCAACATTAGGTCATAAAATAAGAGTAAGAAATTCCAACAAAATCCTGATTTTTCTAATTGTGACTACTTTTATGTTCATTGAGAAATATCCATGACTTCAAATGAAATTTTCAATAATTTTCCTCCTTTGTTTTCACTCTAATCATACATCTAATCTGCTTGTTGAGTAATCCAATTTGACAAATTGAATACATAAAAGCAACAATTTCCCTTTATATACAGACATTAATTGTATTAAGTAGGTAGCAAAACACATCCAAGAATACGATAGATTGTATCGTATTGTAAAATATGTAAAACAAAGTCATAGATAGGAGAGAGAGTTTGAATGTAACTAAGAGTAATAAGATAAAAATGAAAAGAAGATTAAACATTTGGGAGGCTGAAAAATATCCAGCAAACTAAAAGTTCCAAGAACTATCTCGGCTTTACAAGAGAAATTCAGACTTATTCTTACAATGTGAAAGTCACACAGCTGCAAAATATTTCCAGTGAGGGCTGGGCAGGGGGTGGGGTGGGGTAGGGGAAGACAATGTTGAACTCATATGGCAAATGAATGCACTGCCACATCCTAATTGTTCAGCTGAGCCAGCCTGAAAATTCATGCAAAGTGCAAAGTTAGTATACATAATTTTATTCTAAAGCTTTCTTCCTTGAATTGCTATTAAATTTTAAATAAACTGAGACATGAGCATTTACTAAAGTCATTATGATTCCATTACCCATGGCATGGAGATCTGTACCCATCATGCCAGAAGCTCTTTGCATTGAATTCTGTTCAAAGTTTCTCTTCTGACTTTTTATTTATTTAGTTTGCAGACCTACAGTAAGAAACACCCAGTGTCATCTGAAAGGACACATATTGCAAGAAACTAATTTCCTCCCTTACTGGAGCTATGTGATGTGTGACTTCCCATTGAGTACAATTGCCAACAAGGCACAGGTGTGCACTGCGTGAGGAGGTGAAAATGTGATTATAGGAAGAGAGATGTTATGATTTTGTCCCTGTATCCATAATGTAATCAGCCTCAAATGAGTGCCTGCTTTTCTTTCTCATAGTAAACACCAAGCCTGGGAAGCAAGAAAACCAAAAACTGCCATATCCAGATCCAAATTCATACTGTAATTGGCTTTAGAAATAAGAAGGAAAGCAGGTTTATCCCCTTTCATTGATTCTTTGGCATACTACAGAAAAGCATCCTAGAAATCCTTTTACTTCTAATATTTTCATGCTCTACTAGTTGAATAAGTAAAACCCAACACTGAATAGGTTGTCCTTTTTCTTGAATCTAATAAAATCAATCATTCAATACTGCATTCTTTAAGAGATAATTCACACAAAAAAGGTATAACATTCTTTTATTTTCAGTTACAAAAAATGTTTTAATTGGAAATGCTTATAAATTTAAGTCAATAAAAGGAAAACTGAACTTCCACAAACTGAATAAGGCAAAGCACTAAATATTATTAAATCAGACTCAAATACTAATTTGAGTCTAATTCAAATGTGGGTACAAATGTGATTCAACTCAGATGGGTACAAATAATTTATGTACAGAGTTATTCAATACAGAATTGTTTGTACTTGAGTAAGTTTGGGAAAAAAATACATAATCTGTTAATAGGGGATTAAATAAACTGTGGGATATCTATATATTACAACCATAGTAAAAGGATAACTAACATCTTTATGTACTAATATGAAAAATTATCTCTGATATGTATGATTATAATATTCTACCATTTGGCTTAAATAAGATAAATAAGGATGTGTGCATATTTATGTGCTTACTTATATATACATACAATATTCTCATAAGGATATAAATGAAAGGATAACTGTGGTTGCCTATATGAGGAAAAGTCAAGTAGCTGAGAAACATTGGTTTTAGGGAAACTTTTATTATCATTTTATATTTTTTTGAGTGCTTGAGCCATGTAAATGATTACCTATTCAAAAATATATTAAATTTTAAATTTTAAAATTTTTGAAATATTGAATTGCTAGTATATTAAAATGTGAGAAATGCAATCAATATAGTTACAATAACTATATTGTTCTCCATAGATAGATTGTCACTAATTTGGGGCTGAATGCATAATGCATCATACTTATATCAAACCAATTAAAATCTCATGAGATAAACATGATCAGGTTCAGTTAACCCAGATGAGCCCCTAACACTGAAGTCTACTCAACAGAACTGATTTTACTTATGGGAAAAATAGGCAGATAAAGATGCCTTACAAAGTGGGAGATACAATATATATCAACATGATCAAATTTACCACTTCTGTTAAGTTACACCTTTTGAAGTTCTCCCTATTGATAAGATACAGGAAAAATTATTTGGGCAGAAGTTTAAAACATATTGGATAGTTTGTACAGCAACATAAATTAGATCATATAATTTAACAGAATCTATTATGGCCAGGCTCAGGAAATCAAAGAAAGATAACACAGGAAAATTTTATTCTTGCAGAGAAGAAAATTTTGGAACCATCTGGAGTCTTTGCCAGATCTACTGGATATAAGAAATAGACACTCCCATTACCTGGTTACTAAGCTGTTAAACATTCAAAAGGGAATGATTTAAACAGAAGTTAGGAGCCTTAAAGAAAATTAGGTTTAATTTTAAATTTTGAATAAGATTAGCCCTGAGCAGTGAATATAGAAGGTTTATTAAATATAGTCAAATGCTCACTATGTTGTACACCTGAAACTAATGTAACAGTGTGTGTCAACCATAATCAAAATGCTTTTAAAAAGTTAAATATATAGTCAAAGGCCCATTTACATCAAGGAATTAAGAAATTCAAAATAATCTCTGATTATAAATCTGTATAAATAGCTGTATGTATTATTAAAGATCACAATATCCTGAAAGTGCTTTACTTCTTAGAAAACATTTCCTTAAATTGGTGCCAAAAGAAGCCACATGAAAAAATAATTAATAATGACAAAGAGAATTAGTAATTAGAATCCCTATGCAGTAATTAAAATAACAAATAAATTTTAGTTACCACCTTTATATTTAAATCAATTCTGCGTATACTCCCCTCCCAGGTATTTTCTTTTCCAGCAGAGATTTCTGGAATAGGGAGCAGACCCCAAAGTACCTTAAGTTGGAATTTTACAACTACTCTTAAGTGAATACATTAAGGCTGAGGGAGGGATGCCAGTTTCAGATGGCAACACATGTATTTTTTTTAAGTGCCAGTAAGAAAGTAATAAAAAGGAGCTGTTTTAGGCAAAATTATTCCAAATGGTTAGCCAAAATATGTGACTGCAGGTGCAACTAAAATTTTAATGCTGGAAATAAATTTACTCTGGCCCTTAGGTATTTTGAAAATGCATCTTTTTCCTCAGACAAAAAGAAAAAAAAATGACCCAGAGAGAAAAATTAGGTCATGAGATCAATAATAAACACTAAATAATCTATTTATATGAATA
Organism: Panthera leo; assembly: GCF_018350215.1. Classification (NCBI taxonomy): domain Eukaryota; kingdom Metazoa; phylum Chordata; class Mammalia; order Carnivora; family Felidae; genus Panthera; species Panthera leo. The sequence continues at coordinate 164,105,531 of NC_056679.1, read as the reverse complement.
TGAGAAAACTTTAGAAATAAATCTCATCAAAGTTACAAAAAGTTCAGTAATTAGAAATACTGTTTCTAAATTACACAAGGTTATTTTAGAGTCCCAAAAGTATAGGGATTTCTCTCTTATGGTAAAGTACTTATAAAAATCAACCAAATAAATTTTTCTCAAGAAAGATGCTATTAAAAATACTGCCCAAAAGTGAAGTAAAGCAAATAGCCAGGCTAATGCTGTCCATACTTTCTAGTTCACAAACTTTTTCCATTCTTGAATGAGCAAATAAAAAGCAAAATAAAAATTGAAAAGATACTAAAAAATTAATACAAAGCAACATTGGTCCATTATAAGAGAATACACACACACATACACACACACACACACACACGCGCGCGCACACAGAAAGATTGAGAAAGAAAAGAAAGTGCCATAGACATAACGTATTCCAATTCTGTTAAAATTTTATGTATCATAAAATTTTCAAAATTCCATAAAATATTCAAAAATTTAAATTGACCTTCATAAAAATATTATAATAGAGAATGAAAACTATTTTAAGGGCTACAAATAAAGGTAAATAATAATGAAAATAGGGCCCACCGGGGAAGTGATTAAAGGACAGAAATGAAACCGTCTCATTTTAACAGAAATAGGAATAGTTTTGAAGAAAGAACATTAAGTGTTCAGTTCGTGATAAATTGGATGATGTTGCAGATTTCGTAAGGGCAGTAAATCTAGACAAATGAACCTGAGTGAAGAAAAGTGTGGACAAGAAATAAAATTAAATTAAATTTAGGAAAATTGAAGTTAATTTTATACATCATCAGAAATGTAAATCATCAGTGGGAAATGTAGGAAAGAAATGTCAAGATGAACCACAAGAATCAGATAAAAATTTAAAATGATAGCCTAATCATAGCCAGATATAGTTTCAAATTCACAGTTTTGAGTTTCTGGAGAATTTACTTTGTCAGTCAAAAGAATGTATTATGGGTATACTGCTTCTGTTTGTCAAGCTAAAGAAGGATTGAAGTAATGAAATATTATTTTTTTGTCTGAAGTGTTATAAAATTGAATTATATGCCTATACCACTTTATAAACCACTATATTAAAGTTTTAAATTGCTTTTTATCTCTGGATAAAGGTGTTATGCTTTTGAAAAATAAAGTAAGCAGTAAGGAATAAAAGGAAGGAGCAAGGAAGAGAAGTCAGGAAACTGAAACAAAAGAACCATATTTAGTAGCCCCCAAATGATCATTCAATTCACTAAATAATTCTTGTTATCTTCCACTTTCTCAAATACTTCTAAGTAGCACCACAGTGATCAAACAGAACATCTTCATTTAGGATTGCCATATAAATTTTTATGACCCAAACAAAAAATCAGGATCATCACAAAGTCAAATGAGTAAAATAAAGATAGGAAGAGATAGGACATGGCTGGATGCATTCTTTACATCAAACAGGTTGCATACATTACCAAGTTTAATTTTCACAATGACATTAACAGGTATATCATTTTACAGTGGCCACTGAAAAATAAAGAGAAGAAACTAGCCAAAGATCAAAGAACTAGTAGGTGGCAGAAAATTAATTAAAAGCTAAGCCTGTTCGACTCCAGCTGTACCACCTATTCCCCAAACTATATCAAGCATCTTAAATAGAAAACATGATCAACTCTATCAATGGGCCAGCAAGCAAATGAAATAAAGGAAGAAGGAAAAAAAAGGAGAAGAAAGACGAAAAGGAGAAAAAGGAAGAGGAAGAAAAACCACTGTGGTGCTTGCCCCCTAGTTACTGAAAATCCTACTCAAGAATCAAAGAACTAAATTTTAGAAATATGATATATAAATATAAAGTCTCCCAGATTTAATACAAGAAGAGATTTCTCAGTGTAAATTCTTACAGGGTAGGTTTCCTGGAGAAGAAAACCCTCATTATGGATAAGATTTGGGTAATAAAATCAGGGAGGGAAAAATTCTAAGAAGGGAATCAACATAATTTCTAGAAGGAAATGATGAGCAGCATAGAGAACGGAAAGATCATCAATTCCAGATATTTTCTGGAACTTCACATTTGCTCATATCCTCAAGTGAACTTTCATTTGTTAACATCTTTTTATACTCCAACAAGCTTAGTTTTCCGGTTTTTTTGTTTGTTTTTTTTTTTTGGGGGGGGGTGGTTATTTACTAAACTCTAAAATTCACAGAAGGTTGCAATACTTAACTTTTGAGATGAAATCATGACTCATAATCTAAAATCATTCAAGTGAGGCTGAATGTTCCATTTGACCAACTATTACTAAACAGCTGACATTTTTTGTTGCATTTTAAATTGCCATACTTACATTCACCCTGATTGAGCAATGATCTCTCTTTTGTGGTGATAGTTCTTTTTCACAAGTGGTCATGTTATTTATTTCCACAACAGAAAGGCTGCATGGGACCCAACACCAGGAGGCAGTTTCTACTGGGATTATGGTGAAAGAACTGCTAAATTTTCCAAATATTACATTATCCAGGTCATAATCCATTTATATTTATGCCTAAATAGTAGTTATGCTGTTGAACAATAAAAATGAATAGCTTAGTTCAGCACCCAGAATAAAGTAAAAACTATTACATAGAAACTTATTACCTATGTTACCTAACATTACTCTCCAAAAGGACATCATTCTTAGGTAGACATCAGTTTTCACCTTCCACTTTTTCTTGTTTCTTTGTAACACAGATAATATCAATTTATGCAGATTTAAATTATCAAAAGGCACCAATGGGTAAAACATGAAACTATTAAGCTAAAATAATTATAACATTTTCTAAATATCAAGAATGCATTTTGGTCTCTCATTTTTTTATCTTCCTCAAAGACCCACAAATCTCATTGTCAATGAATTGTTACTAATTGCAGAGATGAGACTGTGATTAGGCTCTTAACCCTCAAAACCCTGCCCTTCATGCATTTAGTCAGCCACTGAACTAATATTTACTTAGCATTTATATCTAGGCACAGGAGAAACTGCAGTAAACAAAGTCTCTGCTCTCAAGGAGCTCAAACGGAAGGAAATCAACAATAAATAAATATATCATTAGATGTATAGTGTGTCAGATGAAAAGTGCTATCAAGGAAAGCAAACCAAAATAACACAATAGGGAATGCTGGAGACAGTGGACAAAGAGGTTGTCATTCTATATAGGATAGTCAATGGGGTGTTAAAGGTCCTATTACGGTCCCACTCTGAGTGTAGAGAAATAGTATGATACAGAGACAAAGTGCAAACACTAAGACCATGCCTAGACAGTAAGGTCACTGGTGTGGCATCAAGGAACTCTCAGCTGGTAGCTATCCCAGCCCAGAACCTCAGGGACCTAACTCAAAAACAACATCTCTGAGTTTCCAAAGAGTTCCAATAGTTCAAATAGACACAGGAGTCAGAGTCACACCGAACCAAGACATGTGACAATAACCGGACCTTCAGAGAGACAGAAGATGTGGAACCAAACGTGGTTCTGGAGGTATAACTGTAGCTGTACTACATGATATTTAAAAAAAAAAAAAGCAAATTCAGACCTTGCAACTGACCTTATGGTCTTGACACTTTATCACCAAAGTTTTTGACTTGCCCCCAATTTCTCAGAGGAAATGAAGAGATTACATGACCTTTCTACCAACAACAAATTCTCAGTGCATAAAAGTATATAATGGGGGGGTCTGGCAGATATAGAGTTATATCTGAATGAGGGCTAGGGATACCAAAATTTTTATCATAAGCTAGGCCCTGGAATTCTAAGAAAAATGTGATACATATACTAAAACCAAGTGTTCATGTGCCAGCAAATTAATTAAGAATGTAGAAATTATGAGACAGACCATAACATGTAAATATAGGTTAAATCATGGAATAATAATATATAGACAGGAAGAGAGTAACAAGGCACGTACAGCCTTTATTCCCCAAACGTCAAGAATTACTACATGAATGACACATACCTTCTGGAAAAATGTTAACATGTCTACATTATACCTCTTCCAACCTCCTATGATCATCTAATCTAGATGCTTCAATAAATATCTTGAGACATTCTTTAAAAGCGATTGCCTATATGCTTTCTCTGCCATTAAAAAAAAGCAAAAAAACCAAAAGGAAAAAAGTCCCCTTAGTTTATAAATCAAGGACAATTACTTGTCTTTTAAAATGTTGCCTTATATAGTCTATATTACAAAACATGATTATTTTCATTCAAGAAAACAGGTTTTTGTATTCAACAGAATTCTGATATGGACTAAAACTAAACTCTAATCTCTTACATCAGTAGCTGATAGACTGCTACACAAAATACCAGATATCTGATTAAAAATATATATTGTTTAATAAATATTCCTTAAAACTAGTTGTCATTATGATATAAAACTTTGGTCATATTTCAGTTTTAGTTATAGGTACAAAATTTGGGATCTTGCTTAGCTAAATTCTAGACATCAAAGCAGTCATCCATATACATTCTTCAGGTCGACTTCCACCAGGGAAAGCAAAACACTGAAAGTCCATGGCAGTACTCCAAACCATGATGAACCGAGGCAATTTCATTTTCGTTGACCATTGCTTCAGGTCATTGTAATTTAATGAGTAGTAATCCTATTTAAAAATATGTTGCAGGCAGCAAAGTGCCTGCTGGGAGAAAGTGGCTACGCATGAACAGATCAATATGCATTGTGTGCTTTCAACCATTCAATAATCGATTCACCCTTGTTATAAGAAAATAAATGTCAAAGTCCCCAAAGTTAATTTCTGAAGAAAGTGTTTACAAGGCTATCAGATTATTAAAAGTTTCCATGGGTTACCGTTTATTTATTTGTTATTGAAATCTCTGTGCCGCATATCACAATATTCAATTCAAAAACTGTAAAGGAATCCTAAAAGTAAACTGCTGCAGGAAGGTTGGCTGCATTTTCTTACTATCACCAATGTGTTAAAGGCATATTTGGACTAAAGCATTTCACAGACTCAACTCTTTTTCCCCCCTCTAGTCTTACTTTTAAATATACCAGCTGCATTTAATAAGCTATCAAATAAGGCTTTCAGCAGGCTTAACTATAAGATGTCAGATCTTCTGCTTCATGTGTTATTCAGTAATTTTCAATTTCTCAAAATTTGTGCATTAAAAGAAGATAATGTATTCCTTTAGATTAGTCAGAAGTTTCAAAAGTCTTAGTTATATGCTATGGGCTTTCAACATTTCTCTGTTGCCATAGAAATGGGTTTATGAAGGACTGAATCTGTGCAGCATAATCACAAACACTAAATTGGCATATAAAAGCATTCCAGCCTAGCATCTCTCCTGTCTATGCTAATGGTTTCGCTGCTTTTATAGCAGTATCTTACCACGCTGTAATTCATTCAGGAAGCCCTAAACACTATCTTCCATTGAACTGGATTTCAGAGGAGTCTCTTATACATTGTGTACCATTTTTCTGTTAGCTAGCAGAGCTCTCAGCACATCATATTGCCACATCAATGAGTTCTCTGGATTAGAAATCAAACCAGAAAACTATACACATCAGAGCACCAAAGGCAGTGCATAAGTCTTACTCATTTGACTTCAATTAGTTGGATAATGCAAGTGGTAAACGAGATTCATTTCCTTGGATCCCAATTGCATTGTCATTTAAAATAAATTGATTAAAAGTTCACTTCAATGATTGAATATACGTGGTCATCTAAATTATTAAATCTGATTTCCTCAAATCGTCTTCCAAGAAAGTTACTCATAATTTTAAATGACATGACATTTATATATAAAGCTGAACAAGTTTAGGTTTTCACTCGATTAATAATAAACCCATTCTGCCTTTAAACCAATCCAAAAAAACTCGAGCTAGTCATCTATGTAGCTTTAGGGAAGTTATGTACTTGCACTTGTTCATCTGCTATAAAGTTCAATCAGGATTCCCAAGCCTTCTATTTTAATGGCTCAAAACTTTGATTTTAACTCCCTCTAGATCAAGAAAGCAGATGTTCTCTTCTGCTATCTACCTAAACTGAAGTTAATTAAATTCTTTCTTGTAACTAAAACTACCAAGAATCTAAAATTAACAGCTACTTTAATTCTTCTGTGTGTCATCTTTCACTGTAATCTGCATTTAGAATAGGCACTGTTCAGCAACTTTTCACTTGACTATGGAGAACTAGTTTCATTTGAGCTGATGTCAGTGGTGCTACTTTTATTCTTACAAAGGTCAAGTCACTGCCACAATCCTCAATGGAAACACTAAACTCAACTCATCCTAACCAGGCAAAGAGAGTGCACCGTGCCATTTGTCAAAATAATCAAGTGTGACTGTTTCCTCACACTTTGGTTGGTAAAACAGGGTCAAGAGAAATACGACCTGGTGATTATTTGTTGGTTTTCCAACCTAACATCCCTCCCTGCTTCCTACAATAATGATGCCACCACCCTCATTCTATGTGGATCTAGTGAGGCTAAATCTATCCCCACAAATGACACGCATAATTTATGTTTAGCTACTTGGGATTTTCCACTGGTCCACCACAGGACTGGTGCGGTGAGGGCACAAGATCCACATTAAGCCAGTTGTGTCAACAGACCTCAAATCTTAAAAGCAAGCTTTCTTTCCCCTGAAACTGATTTCGTGATGATAGGAATTTGATGCTCCCACAGGAATGAAGCCAACACAGTGAAAGGCAGAGGTAAAATATGGGAGAAAGTTGAATTCTAATGATAATGTTTCAGCCCGTGAAGATAGCTGTACCCTAGGGTTTTTCAATAGGTCAGTTTGCTTCAGCCAGATTGGGTCAGAGTTTCTTTCATACAAATGGCAGAAATGCATGTGGACATCACAATTAGAAAACAAAAAGTTCTTGAAATCTACTCTGGTAAAGACAGAGACATCACCCATCAGATGCAAAACATCACTTTTGATACAAGAAAGAGAAATAAAATATTCAATTAGTAAAAAGAAAAGGGGAAAAAAGATGTCTATCAGAATAATTCAACTGCTTTCTTAATTTCAATTACTTTTTTCCCCCAGAATCTGAACACTTTCTGAAATGCCCATTATAAGTAATATAAACTTTATCTAAATACTGAATACACTTATTTATCATTAATTGTGGGTCCACTATGTTCTCTGTCTGGGAATAAAGAGTTGATGAGACAAATCCCCAGCAGTAAAGGAGATTGCATTCAGGTAGGAAATAAGGCAAATAATAAAACAGAAGTCATTCTATTCATGGTTCCTGATTATTTTAAAATAAAGTTGAACAGAATGAAAAAAGTAGAAAAACAGTATCAGAAAATTTTTGATTTAACTAGTAGATCCTCCCACATCTTTTGTTCCATTAGCAAGCCCTGATACATGGCTAAGGTTGGACAAAAATAAGTTTTATTTCATTTAGGCCAATATGATGCTAGTCCTATAAACTGCTTAGATCATTTAATTTCTCTTCTAGCCACCTTACCACCAGTGTCACGCTCATGGCTCATATTTTTATCAGGACCAAAGTACAACCAATATTATTTAAGGTCACAACTTGAATTAATATCAAAATTTTCTTTTAAATGTATAACAAAATGCCAACATTAGCATGAAGCAAGAACAGTCACAAATTTCAACCCATGTAAAATATATCTCTTTCACTACTAGAACACCAGAAAACATGTAAAATGTCTCTTCAGAAGTGTCTACCCAGATTATATTATAAATAATATAGACAAACTTTAAACTCAGATATATTTCACTTTTCAAAGATGGGCAAATTAATCCATCGTTCTGAGGCTCAGTCTCTTTACCCATGAAGAGGGCATAATAATAACTGACCTAACTGGTTGGGGGACAAATGAAGTAAAATATGTTAAATACATTAGCAAAGTACTCCCCTATAGTGAGCCCCAATAAATGATGGCTAAAAAGTAAATATACCAACCCAGTGCACTACCTTAAAAGAGTGAAACTTTAGCCTAGAATTGAAAATATTTTGTATTACATAAATTATATATTTGTGTTGGTTTCCTATTATTGCTGTGGAAAATTAGCAGAAATGTAATGGCTTAAACCAACACAAATTTATTATCTTTAAGTTCTGAACATCAGAAGTCCAAAAAGGGTCTCACTGGACTAAAACTAAGATATTAATAGGGTTGCATTGTTCTGGAGGCTCTAGGAGAAAATCCATTTCCTTTCCTTTTCTCTCTTGTGCAGGTGGCCTGCACTGCTTGACTGAGGCCTTTTTCTCCGTCTCTAACACAAGCAGAATAGGATCTTCACATCCTATTGTGATGGCTACACAACACCAAGGTTGTCAAAATAATTTAATCACATAAATTATCATTTGAGTCAATGTTTTAAAACTTTTTTTTCTTTTTTGAGAGAAAGATAGAGAATGCACATGAATGCATAAGCTGGAGAGGGGCAGAGGGAGAGGAAGCAAGAAAATCCCAAGCAGGCTCCACAGCCAGCATAGAGCCCAACATAGGGCTCAATCCCACAACCCTGGGATCATGATCTGAGCTGAAACCAAGATTTGACACTCAACCAACTGAGCCACCCAGCCACCTCGAGTCAATATTTTAAAACGCTATGCATCACAGATTGTAGATTTAAAAAGAACCTTAAATTTCTTACATCCATAGGTACTGTATGGTTAAATTCTTTAATTTTGACTAAATTTTTCTACATCTTGTCTTTATATATTAGTTCCCTGATTTCCCACATAATCCACACCTGAAATGTATTTGGAATATAAAACTTGAAAGTCAAACAACAGACTTGTAGGTAATAATAGTGTGTGGCGGTGGTGGGGGGGGGGGGCGGTGTGCGGGAGATAGAAGGGTAAATGTGAGAGAAGAGACATTCTCAAAGAGAATCCATAAATCTATGATTCTTAGTGTTTTAGGTACTTGACTCAATTTATAGTTTTATTTTTCAATTTATTATTTTATTTTAGAGGGCAGGGAGAGGAGCACCAGGAGTGAGAGAGAGGGAGAGAGAGTTAAGCAGGCTCTATGTTCAGCACTGAGCCCAACACAGGGCTCAAACCCTTGACCCCGGGATCATGACCTGAGCTGAAATCAAGAGTAAGTTGTTCAATTGACTGAATCATCGAGGCTCTCTCAAATTATAATTTTAAATGATGTGAATACTTTCGGTGATCTTAGTGGACTAAAGCGTGTGTGTGTGTGTGTGTGTGTGTGTGTGTGTGTGTGTGTTTAATCATCTTGGAAGGTGAAAAATAAATGATAAATGGTTTCTGTTCTGCAATAAATTTAATGTAGGATTCCAGGGTTGAATAATTTTCTGGGTCAGAGAGCAATATTCATAAAATCCCTGCTTATGTTCCATAGAATGGACACCTTGGTCTTACCCAAGTTACTTTGGGGTGGGCAATGGTGAGAAACTTCACACCAGAGAAGAATAGGGTTGTTAAATATATCATATCACTTAAATGTGAATTTCACATAAATCACAAATTTTTAGAAGTTTATTCAAAATATTTCAAAGGATATACATATACTAAAATATTCATTGTTTTTTCCATTTCATAAGAAATTTGAATTTAGCTGAGCCTTCTCTATTTTTATTCGCTAAATCTGGCAATCCTGGAGAAGAATAAAGTTGACTCCATATGTCCCTAAGAAGCAACTCTTTTTGGGGTGCCTGGGTGGCTCAGTCAATTAAGTGTTCAACTTTGACTCAGGCCATGATCTCACTGTTTCTGAATTTGAGCCCCGCATTGGGCTCTGTGCTGACAGCTCAGAGCCTGGAGCCTGCTTCAGAGTCTGTGTCTCCCTCTCTCTCTCTCTCTCCCTCTCTCTCTCTCTCTCTCTCTCAAAAATAAATAAACATTAAAAAAATAAATTAGAAAAAAAAGAAATAAAGAAACAACTCTTTATTCCCAACAATCCTTCCCCAGATCTAGGTATAGCACTCAAGCTCCCAGGTATAGCTGCTCCTAATTTCTAATCCTCAGAAAGAATGACCTCCCCATAGCCCTGTTGCAAAACTGAGGGAAACAGATGTCTTTCCTAGACTATCATCAGATAGTCTAGAGTTTAAAAACTCTAACAAATTCTTCCTGAAAAGGACAATGATATAAATATATTGGGTCTGAAAGCCAAGGGCCAGTGGAAGAGACAAGTGCCAAAAAATGTTAGAATTTGGGGAACAAATAAAGACCCCTCTCCTTCTCGCTTGAGATGTATGTATATGTGTGTATGTGCATAGTTTAGCACAGATTGCTAAAATAGTGTCTCTTATAATTAATTTTGGGAGTCATGCACCCATTTTACAGACTGATAAAATAGTTTCTATGGATGCCTATGAACATAATTTTTCAACTTTGTATAATTTTCAAGGGATTCAGGGCCTGCAAAAATCCATAAAACTTTAGCTATAATCTTTCATCATATATTTTGAAATATTTTCTCAAAATATTAACATTTTAAAATGGACACACATATCAGTTTTCCACTTATGTTTGATATTTTTAGTGTCTTGTTCAATAAATATTTTCCTACAAAAAAGTATAACAAAATCTACCCATAACCTCCTCTAATTGTTTTAAAATTTTATGTTTTACATTAGTTCTATAAATTACATTATTCCTTTTCATATATGGTGTAGTAATGTTTCTTTTTCACATAAAAATCTATTGTATTAATGTCATTTATTGAATAATCTGGCTCTCTTCCCTTATTTCATATCAAATACATCAAATTTCCATCTAAGAATGAATCTGCTTCTGAGTTCCTTCTCTGTTTTATCAACCAATCTCCGTATTATTACATTTTCTTAGTGAACTATTATTGGACCATTACTCTTCTACAGGAATTTTTAAATCAGTTTGTAAATTTACACAGAAAAAAAATTATTTTTGGATTGTAATTGGAACTACATCTACGGTATAGAGTGATTTGAAGGAAAATCATCACCTTTATAAAATATATATTCTCATTAATAAACAACACACTTCACGATTTTCAAGTTTTCTTTTATCCCTTTGTACAATTTTCTTCCATTTTTTCATTGTTCATATTATATCCAGCAACTTTAAGGAACTTTCTTAATGCTTCTAACTCCTTATATATTTTTTCTTGATTTTGCATTTAGATGATTTATTATGTTATCTTTGTGTCTTTCTTTCATTTCCTTAAACCACATTTATTTTTGGTGACTTAGTCTATTGTCCTGGTTCTCTAGTGCAATATCAAATAGTGGGTATAATGTAGGAATCACCACCTTGTTCCTGGCTTCAATAAAAACTATTAAGGCACAACTTTCTCTCTCACTCCTCACATTTCCATAGACTTCCAAGTTTACAACACTATGTGACTATTGCCACTACTTTATGAAACTGGTATGTTTAAGAGAAGGAACTAATAAGCATGCTCTAATCGCCCTCTCTGGGGTACTCTTCCTCAAAACCACTTTCCCTTTGGAATCCTGGGTTTATGGTCATCTACACATTACTCCTATTGTAACAGGCAGAGGAAGGCTTCCATTTTGGAAACAAGTTCAATATAGGAGAAAAAAATTAGAAAGCCACTATGGGTGCACATACAAATCATGTTCTCCAAGAATCTTTGTCAGTAATAAAGATGCTATATTTTATGTTTACCTTTCTTCTTCTTGTGTCAACTGACCATTTACTTTTAAAAGTAGGAAGAAATACAAGGGTTGCTTTCATGTCCCAAAAGTAACATTGTACTATTTATTCACCATCAGTTAAATGTTTTTAATGCATAATGTTATCAGATTAAGAATGTTCCCTTCTATTCCCAATATGTTAAATTTTTATCATGAATAAATGTTGAGTTTTATCAAATTGTTTCCTACATCATTTGAGGTGTTCACTTGTTTCTTCTATTTTACTGTATGTAGAAAATTACATTGATATGTTGAATTATTTTTGCATCCCTGGTATTAATACCTACATAAAAATAGACAACAGAAACAATTTGTCAAACATAAAATTCATTGCTTTTGAACTTGTGAATAAGATTATTTATAAAACTATTTGGGTCTGGTACTCCTTTCAGATGGCTGCTGACTCCTACTACTAATTCAGTAGAGAGTGATACCATTGATTATACATTTATACCTAGAAAACCTTACATTTCATGTGAATTTTGGGCATACAAAGTTTTGTTGTTTCTTTTTAAAAGTGATATTTTATGGGGTGCCTGGGAGGCCCAGTCGGTTAAGCATTTGACTCTTGATTTCGGCTTAAGCCATAATCTCACAGTTCATGGGTTCAAGCCCCTCATCAGGCTCTGCACTGCCAGCGAAGAGCCTGCGTAGGTTTTTTTTTTTTCTCTCTCTCTCTCTCTTTCTCTCTCTCTCTGCCCCTCCCTCACACACACTCTCTCAAAATAAATAAACATTTTTTTAAGAAGTGCTATCCTGGGGGCGCCTGGGTGGCTCAGTCGGACTCTTCAGCTCAGGTCATGATCTCATGGTTCATGAGTTCAAGCCCCGCGTCAGCCTCTGGGCTGACAGCTCAGAGCCTGGAGCCTGCTTCGGATTCTGTGTCTCCCTCTCTCTCTGCCCCTCCCCCTGCTTGCACTCTGTCTCTCTCTCTCTCAAAAATAAAAAAATAAAAAATTCAAAGAAAATTAAAAAAAAAAGTACTATCCTGGGTGGCTCAGTTGGTTGAGCTTCCGACTTAGGCTTAGGTCATGATCTCGCAGTCTGAGTTTGAGCCCCGTGTCATTCTCTGTGCTGACAGCTCAGAGCCTGGAGCCTGCTTGGGACTCTGTGTCTCCCTCTCTCTCTGCACCTCCCTGACTCGTACTTTGTCTCTCTGTGTCTCTGTCTCTCTGTCTCTCTCTCTCTCTCAAAAAATAAATAAACATTAAATCTATTAAAAAAAAAAAGAAGTGCTATCTTATGCCTATGCTTTATTATAAATACACTTTATTTAATTTTTTTTTCTTCATCTATCCTGGTACAGTTGCAGCTGTTTTGCTAGCCTTTCAAGTAATATGATCTGATTTTATTGGCTTATTTTTTACTCAGTTGATTGTTTTCTATTTATTAAATCTTCAAAACTCATAATTCTTCAGCCAGAAGAAAACTTCAGATTTATAGTAGATATACAGAAGTTTAAAGAATACATTCTCTTTCAAATCTCTCTATACATTCAATACAATTTTAATCCAATTCAAAACGATTTTCTGTAGAATAAAATCTAAATATAAAATTTATGGAAGAATATAATAAAATGACATGAATACCAAGAAAGTTCATGTTAGAAGGAATTAAGATTCAATCAAGTGATGATCTAAACAAGAGTCTGTTCCTCAATTGATATAGGTAATATGTAGAGGATTAACAAGAGGTAAGTAACAACTAGTAAAAGTAGAGGGTTAAAATTGACATTTCAAATTCATAATAAGTCAATAAAACATTAAATAATCAGCTAATTATTTAGAATAATAGACATATAGAACTTGACCTGAAGCCAAACTTATCCTACCTGGATATCCATCAAAGAAATATGCAGTCTACCAATATGAATGAAACATGCATCAGATTTCATTATTATGTTCATGGATTGACATTCCTCTTTGAAAGACAAAGATTTGGAATTATAAACAACAAATTTTAACAGTGATTGTCAATAGGCCTTAAAATTTTAAGTTAATTTTTACTTCCTATTATATATACTGTTTCTTTACAAATGGGATGAGCCACAATAAAGATAGGATTATTTCATAATAAAAAGTATAAAATATTTCAAGTATGATTTATAAACCCTTGTTTATCTGCTGGTTTGGTTGGTTTTGGTCCTCTCCTCCCTGAGTTAAAATTATATTCTTCTGATCCAAATTACATTTGTATGCAAAGGTTTCAGTTCATACAGTTGGGAGAATAGTATCTCCCCCAATGGTATCCACATCCTACTCCCCAGAACCTGTGAGTATGTTATCTTACATTATAACCAGGACTTTCAAGATATGAGCAAATTAAGGATCTTGAGTTGTGGATTATTCTGGGCTATTCAGGTAGGCCCAGTGTAATCACAAAGATTCTTATAAAGCAAAGAGGAAAACAGGACAATCAGAGAAGGAGGTGTGGCAATGGAAGTTCAGAGTTAAAGCCAGAAAGAGAGATTTCAAGATACTCCACTGCTGGCTTTGAAGATGGAGGAAGGGACCAAGAAGCAAGGAGTGCACACTTCATCTAGAAGCTAAAAAGGCAAGGAAACAGATTCCTCCTTTGAGTTTCCAAAAGGAACATAACCTTGCTGACACCTTGATTTTAGCACTGCTGACCTCAGAATTATAAGATAATAAATCTGGGTTGTTCTAAGCCATCGAGTTTCTGGTAATCTTCTGGTAATCTGTTGTTACAGCAGCAATAGAGCAGGAACAGAACCCACAATACCAGATATATAAAGATTATCAAATTTCTTCACAGTCTTTGATTCAAAGTAATTTTGACTATGAACCTCTCAACTAAGTGGGATGAAATTCAACACCTGTCATTCTTGCCCCCAGCATCTCACCTCACAGGATGGTTCGTGGTACCCTATGAGAACATTGACAGCAACAAATGCTAGTGAGGATGTGAAGCAACAGGAACCCTTATACACTGCTGGTAGAAGTATAAAATGGTACAAACACTTTAAAGGACAATTTGGAGGATTCTTACAAAACTAATCATATATAGTAGTCATACCCCTTGGTATTTCCCCAAAGGAGCTGAAAACTTATGTCCACACAAAAACATGCTCATGGATATTTATAGCAGTTTTATTCACAATTGTCAAAACTTGGAAGCAACCAAAAATGTCCCACAGTAGATGAAGGGATAAATATACCGTGGTACATGCAGACAATAGAAAATTATTCAGTGCTCAAAAGAAATAAGCTATTAAACCATGAAAAGACATGCAGGAAACTTAAATGCATATTATTAAGTGAAAGAAGCCAATCTGAAAAGGCTACAAATGTATGATTCCAATCATATGATATACTGAAAATGGAGATAGTAAAAAGATCACTGGTTGCCAGGGCTTTAGAGGGGAAGAGATGAAGAGAGTACAGAGGATTTTCAACACAGTGAAAATACTCTATATATAAACACATAGGTACTTTCAATATGGCAATTTCTTTGATAAACAAAATTCTGTTAGAGAATATCCTGTTCAACTGGCAGATTTTACAGTTGTGTTTATGTTTTTTCCCTTCTGAACCCCTACCAAAATGACGATAACAAGATAATAAAAGAGTTTTAAACCACAAGGAAGATGAGGAAACAGTAGGCAATAGATATCAACAAGTGTTGAGATGTGGAAAGGAAGTGAATGAGTTGTAACATAATTAATTGAGGGCAGAAAATGAAAATGTCAGCATATGCAGTGGGGCACACCAGTGAGATAAAGCCAGTTGATGTTTCAGAATTCTAGATAGCCTCAGGAAGCGTCTGAAAGTGTAGAATTTGGCGACTGGTAGGCTAAAAGCCAGAGGTGTATATAAAACAATGCTTCCCCTCAGACAACCCCTCTCCTTAAGCCCAGACTCTTACCCTGGGCAACCAAGCAATTATTCCCTTTATAAAAAGATGGAGAGCTTTAGTCATTAAAGAAATTGACCAGAGAGTCTAAAAACTTGGGCAAGGCAGAGGTGAGGAGAATAAAGTTAAATTCTATTACTAAAATGGAGAATAAATTAATTTCTATGTACTGAACAATGAGTTTTCAGCCCTCCCTCTCACCTAAACTCTCATTATGCTAGCAGCCAGACACTCTAGCAATAGAGTAAATTAATCTCTGGAGAAAGAAAATTATCAGAAAAAAAGGCCAATGAGACATTCTGGGGCCCCACAATAAATCTTGTGGATCTGTGTTAGATCTACTTTTTATAAATAACACCTACTCCATACACACATACCATAAAGTTTCCTATCAGTTTTTTAGTCCTCAGCCCTACATTTGAATGGTTGCCATGAAACAAAGAGATCTGAAAAAAAGTCTCAACATTAAAAAGAGAGAGCAGATAAAAGGAACTTGGGAAAAACAGAGACAATGCAATGAGATTTAAAAAAAAAAAAAAAAAAGAACACTGAGCAATAAAAGAAGCTATTGCATCCTCAAAACAAAAAAAAAAAAGGTGGACTTTTTAAAAATTGTGTATAAAAAACAGAGCATATGGAAATGTTAGAACAGGATAGTGGAAACATAGAAAAACTTTGAAAGATTTAATCGAGTCTACTTTGCAAAAAGAAGCCAAAAAAAAAAAAAAAAAAGGAAAGAAAGAGCGAGTTGGAAAATAGGCAGAAAGGATAAGAAAATTATAAGGTCACAACAAGAAGTACCTAGCAACATTTACCTAGCAAGTGCTCTAGGTTAAATTAAAAAAAAAAAAAAGGAAAGGAATTATATAAGAAATAATATTTCCTGGGACACCTGGGTGGCTCCATCAATTAAGCCTCTGACTTCGGCTCACATCACAATCTCACAATTTGTGGGTTCAAGCCCTCCATCATGTTCTGCGCTGACAGTACTGAGCCTGTTTGAGATCTTCTCTATCCCTCTCTGCCCTTCCCTGACTCGTGCTTTCTCTCTCTCAAAAATAAACTGGTAAACTTAAAAAAATTTTTTAAAAAGAAATAATATTCCCCACAACTGAAGGTTACTTGCCACATTGAAAGAGACTAATGAATACCATTATCATAAAATTCTAAAACATTTTGTATGAATTATTTCCATAGAAAAAAATTTAAAGATTATACACAAATATTGAGGTACAATATAACACAGCAATTCTGAACATCTACAGAGGGAAATGCCCTACAATTCTGAGGAAAACATTTCAAACTATGATTTTATAACCAGCCAATCGAGCTAGTGAGTGAGCAAAATGAAAATACTGTTAAACATGCAAGTTTTACATCCTTTGCATGCTTTCCGGTACCAACTAGAAAAGAGCTCCACTAAAATGAGGTAGAGAACCAAGAACAATGAAAGCCTAAAATCCAGGAAAACACAGAGACAAATGAAAGGAATATGACAATAATGATAAAGAGAAGACCCTGCGTGACAGACATGCATCAGGGGTGGAGAACAACTTAGTGTGGTTAGGAACAACTAGTGTAGATCAGGTGTCCAAGGAGTTCAGGGCCACTGCATTGTAAAACTATCTTGGAATGGAGGTAGAAGTTACCATTCAATCATAGTCTGTATAAATATACACCCTGCCATTGTGCAGCACAAACCGCCTCATGCCTACAGTGAGCATGCTCCAAGTCCAATGTGTCCTGGTGAAAGAAAGAAAGAAAGAAAGAAAGAAAGAAAGAAAGAAAGAAAGAAAGAAAGAAAGAAAGAGAAAGGAAGGGAGAAAGGAACTAACAGATTATCTGATATATTTTACCACGTGGAAAAAGGTATCAAGAGGTATTTCACAGTTCTGTAGAAGAGTCTGAAAACAATTAGATAGGGAGAAAATGTAAAAGGCAATTTTCAAAAAAAAAAAATGAATAACACCAGAAAGGTAATAGATTATGCCATTTGACATATCGGTTAACAGTATTTATATAATCATTAATACAAAGACTGAATACTAATTTAATCAACTATTATTATGTAACTGTGCTGGGATAATATTGGAAGAAAAAGAACATACACATACAGAAGCCATTTAATTTAGAAATATGGGGTAGAAATCAGGAGTAAAACAGCTGACAGGTTTGAACATAGTTCCTCTAGGAATAGGGCCTGGGGTGTGGTGCAAAAGAAAACTCATTCTAAGCCTTGTTTTATAAACCCATCTTACTATTTTTAGTAAGTAGATATTACTGTTACTTCAATTTTAAAAATACACTTGGAAAGCATGAGTGTCAGACATCAAATGCCAACTGTTTCTGTTTTGATTGCAGATTGTACGAGTATTATTTTAATCTGTTGATATTGCTTTCATGTTGTGATCTGTGACATGGTACAAATTAGATCTAGTAGAGATTCATGATGAGGAAGCTATTTTTCTCAAATCCTAAATGCATCTTTTATTTTGTCTTTGTCAATTTCTTTTAGGGAAAAAATCAAAAATAAATAGGGCTGATTACAGTCTATTAAGAACAGATGGATAATGTTCCCATTAGGAAGGGGATCAAATGGACATAATTTTTCCTCCCTTTTTATGTCCATCATCTGCAATGGATACTAGAACAGGGAAATATGCATATTCATAATATATAGATTGAAAAAAACAAACATTCCTAGACTACAGATTCAAAATCAAAAAGAAGGAATTTTATTTTCCTTCCAGGGACCATAGACAAATGACAAAACAATCTTCACAGTTCTTAATGAGATCCCAAGGTAATCGTGATGGTCTCAAAAGTAAAATAGGTGAATAACTGAATTTAAACTAAATGCTTTTCCTAAACCCTTCTAGTTGTTTTTAACTAAGAGTATAGCACACAGAATACTGGACAACAGAGGAATAAAGCATTTTCGTATTCTCGGGAACATCACGATTTATTATCAGGAGTACAGCACTGATTAATGATATCACAATGAACACCAAAAGGGAGCAAGGAGAGATTTGTCGCTTATTATAAAGTGTAGTCACATTTGTTTTAGCTTCTTGCTGAGGGTCCAAGGAACCAAAGTCATTACTTTATGAATGAAATATTACATGCCAGATATTAATAATAGGGCATCTGGACCTCCCCAGTTCCCCTGGATTATCATCTATGCATACAATTTTGGAGAGGAAGTGAGTGAATTGTTTAGGGCTTTGGAATACTTGAGAGTGATAGCATTGCCTAGGGCAAGACACTGGCTCCTTCAGGCCACAAGGTAATTGTGTAACAGGCAAAGTCCCTCAGCTCTAACCTGAATTCCTCTCGATCCCAGAATTATTTTGCTCCCTGCTGTCAACGAGCCAAAGGGTAATTTTGTTATGAATATATATTAATTTCTGTTTTCCATGTGACTCATTTTTTGGTACATTAAATCATATACCTAAATTTCATCAATTAATTTTATCTACCAGGGTGCTTCACTTTCTATTTCAAGGACATAAACTTGAATCAGTCACAGCTAACTGCAGGTTACAGATGCTGCAAACAGCCAAACTTGAGGACTGTTGCATGCCTTTGTGCAATGGCTGGTACTAATGTCAGTTTTCGTTTTAAGTGTCTGATATATGTGGCTTTGTTTGACAGGAACTTGAAATGCAATTTCTTGTGGTTAAAAGATGTAACTGTATGCTAGCTTACATACCCTCACTTGGGTTTTTTATTAAGTTTTGAAAGTGTTCATTTGTTTCTAGTCTGTGTCCTATTTGACTTTAGAGATGGTGGGTCTACTACATTTTGTTCTTATTACTTGTAGGATTCTCTTTCATATGTGTGTGCATGAGCGTGCACACGCACACACACACACACACACGCACAATTTGCGATGTTAGCATTAACCAGATTTCCAGGAAACATATTTCAAAATGCTTATTTTCTAGTCTCACTAAAGGTAAAATTTCAGAGCCCTACATCAACTTATTTAGTGAAACTTTATGTTTGTAAATACAGTGGAAATTCATATGGTTAGATCCCCACTTTTTGTTTGGAAATCTTAAACCAAGTTTCTCCCAACAGAGTAGCTTTAGAGAAGTAAAATTATCAGCCACATATAATCATAAAAAAAAAAAAAAGACTTCAGAGTTGTTTTTTTTTTTTTAATTTTTTTTTTCAACGTTTTTTTTTTTATTTATTTTTGGGACAGAGAGAGACAGAGCATGAACGGGGGAGGGGCAGAGAGAGAGGGAGACACAGAATCGGAAACAGGCTCCAGGCTCCGAGCCATCAGCCCAGAGCCTGACGCGGGGCTCGAACTCACGGACCGCGAGATTGTGACCTGGCTGAAGTCGGACGCTTAACCGACTGCGCCACCCAGGCGCCCCAAGACTTCAGAGTTTTTGACCATTTGTGGTAGAATATAAGTGTAGAGCATGTCTTTAGGAAATAATCAGCAAAGAATTGAAATGATCACCCAGTATCCAGAACTAGCAGAATTTTCTACAGGGCATCATGACTTTAAGTATTGACTGTTACAAATACTGGGCTCTAGGTAATTTCCATGATCTTAGTAGTCCTAATAAGTGCCCTACCAATAAAAAAAAAAAAAGCTACTATTCTTTAACAATGGGGAAACTTTGAGTTTGTGACAATACTTGTGACAGAAATTGACATTTACACTGAGTACTTAAGATCCCGCTGCCCCCACTTCATCCTAGAGAACTGTTCATCCTAAATTGAATCTGCTGATGTTAGTTTTTACGCTCAGGGGTAATCAATCGGTAAAGATGCATTAGACCATCTTCACCCCACTCCATCTGAATACATTTGACAGTGTTTGAATCTGTCTCAGTCTGCTTCTTCTTGCTACTTCCTTTATACACTGGAAGTATACTGTCCATTCTGTTTCATGTAAATTATGGATGCAAAGTAGGAAACGTGTGCATGCACATACACATGGCAAGCGTGCGTGCACACACACACAAACACATGAAGTTTTAGCATTCTCATAATCTCAGATAATAGACAGTAGTACATGGCCAGCCATCTGCCAGGACAAACCTACAATTCTTCACAGTCCATTCCCTTGGCTGTGGATTTATTAAGAGGTAGGTAGAACGGTAAATGGATACTTTACCCACTCCTTCTTATTTATCACTAATTAGATGATAAAAGAAAGCCTCCATAAGAGAGTCATCATTACCAAGTAGAATAGATGGCAGCCCATATGGCGTAATGTGAAGGGCACGATAAATTTGTGAGGGCACTAATACCTGCTGAAAGATAACTCACAGAATATTAGGGTAAGAGGGAGCTTTAAATTTAATGTGATCAAACCCACCATCTGATAGTTTAATTCCTTCTAGAATTCCCTGTCAGTAGTTGTTTCCCATCTTCTTAAAAATCTCCCATAAATTTGTGGGGGATGAAATTGAAATACAGTGGGTTTAGGACTAATGAGAGGTATAGAAGTTGGGACAAGTTCAAGAATGGGATAAAAGGAAAAGAGAGGAGAGGTAACTTAAGGTGGAAAGACAAGGGAGTTCACTAGCTTCTGAAGGAGACCTTATTCTCTGAAGATTCTAGTTGTTAGTTCAATTTGAAACAAATCTGATCTCTTTGTTACTTCATTCTACACACATTTACTGAATACCTAGTATTTGCTAGGATTTGAGGATACAGAAACAATCAATACATGGTTTCTTTCCCCTTTAAGGAGCTTAGACTCTGGCTGAAACAAAGGCTGCATGAAAAAAATCATCTTGCAACACCATTGGTAAGTGCTAAAACAAAGGATTCCTGGCATATTAAGGGAGTTACCTGTTGGCATGATTTACAGAGGAGATGAATATTTCAGCTGGAATATTTGAGTAGGACTTCACTAGTGGACAAAGTAGATGGGTCAGATGGGCGAGAGGCTGATGGAATCCCAAACAGTATGATCAAAAGCATGAAGTCTATGACATCATTAGTGAATAGGCAGAAGTGAGATGTGGCTGTCGCTTCCGATGTGTAAAGAAAAGGTCGGGTGGGGGGATATGCTGGAAAGGTAGTTGAGGTCCCATGTAGAATACAGTACGCTAAGGAAATTCAATCTGACCAAGCAAAAAAATCTGCTTCCTGATTAGAATTGGGGATTCTGAGTTAAAGTAAGCAGCAAAAGACAGTTACTTGGACCAAAGCATTTACAGTAGACAAGGTCTTATGTTATCTAGAACAGTGATTGGTCAGATAATTGAAAAAGTAGGAAACCAAAGAAAAAGTATGTAATATCTTAAATATTTCATTTTATGTGAAAAATAAACCCTACTCATCATATATAATATTTTGATGTAGGACAAGGCTTTTTCTCAACAAATGTATGGATCCGCCTGATTGTGATTTCCCCTTTTCCTTCTTTCATCAACCATACATATAAATCATGATATGTAATTTCTACTTTGTCTTTTAAGCAAGAATTTTAAAATTCTATCAAAAAACAAATTTCTCCATTTTAATAACTTGTCCTCCAATTGTTTATATTTATCTTGCTCATACCTAATTTGACAGTGAACACGGTATTTTTAGCAATTCACCTTTATCAAGCCTTTCCAGAGCATTCTAATTAGTTATCATGGAAACAACTCTTTCCACACTCACACTACATTAACTCATAGATTATCAAGTAAATTACATAATTATAATAATAATTGACGCAATCAGTTTGGGAATACACTGCTGTAAGCTTATAAACCAACTGGTGGTACAAGTGTAAAAACATACCAGACCCTAGAGCAGGCCACTAGCCTGTTAGCCCTGTGTGTTCAGCAGGACCTGGACAGAAGATAGCATGTTCTGTGAACAGAATGGAGAGTGGTGGCTATTTTTCTGAGTTGGCGAAGTGTACAAGGAAGAATGGAGAATCTGCCTTGAAAACCATTTTCTTATCTGTTCTGTGATTAGACACTTCAAAAACAGGACCAGGCTTTTAATCATGTATTCACATTATGTCCCTATCAGGAGTAGTAATTTCAAAGATTTTATGCTCTAGAGATTTTTCAGACATCCTAGAAATGCCTCATTAGATCCCTAACATACAAGAAATGACATCTGGGTTCAGGTCAGAGGACTTGTCCAAAGGAGTTCCATATCAAGGGAAACAGACTCTCAGTTACAAATAAAAAAGCATTTATGTAGGATGCAAGGCAAGCAAGCAATCAGACCTCTGCTGCAGCAGAGGCACCTGAGCCAGTCACTATTGCAGTATACAAAGGCTTTACTTCATCTTGCACCAAACTATCTTTGAAGTCAAATTTATACTGCAGAGGACCAGAGGCTGACCAAGTAAGCATAACTATTGGAACCTTACACTTCACAAAGGCCACAAAGTTCACATCTTCTAAATCCAACCCCAACCACCAAGATACTTCTTCACAAACTTAGGATGGACACTAGTGGGAGATTTTTGTGGCAGATGTGACATCATGACCCTCACAAATGTTTTCATTAATGGAAGGTAAAGAAGCCAAACCATGAAAAAGTTCTGTGACTTGTACACTGGCACACATCAACCTCAAATAGTAAGAAGAAAGAAGAATCCATATTTCATATTCTTCAGGACCCAAGATGCCACTTTTCAAACTTCTTTCTGAGTTATTATGGGAGGTATATCAATATATTGTTATGAAATGGACTAGGAGTTTTAAACTATTCCATGGGAAGACATAGTTCATTTAAAACTAATCTTGACAATTTCCTTAAGAGTAGTATAAGAGAAAACAAATTATACATACATATATATTACAATATATAACATATACACAAAACATGTATTCTTTTCTTAAGAATTTTTTTAATGTTTACTTATTTTTGAGAGAGAGAGACAGAGAGACAGAGCATGAGTGGAGGAAGGGCAGAGAGAGGGGGAGACAAAGAATCTGAAGCAGGCTCTAGGCTTCGAGCTGTCAGCACAGAACCTGACACGGAGCTTGAACTCACAAACCGCGAGATCATGACCTGAGCTGAAGTCGGACGCACAACCAACTGAGCCACCCAGGAGCCCCAAAACATGTATTGTTTATCCACCTTCATGTAACCTAAAGAATGCAATAAAATTTAAGACAGTTAGTTTATTGTGTATGAAATGATTATAACAAAAAAGCATTTTAATTTGAAGTCATCAGATAAATTAATAATGATTCTTCACAAAGAAGTGTAGCTGAATTATAAGGAAAAAATTCAATTTTTCTTGCTATTCACAGGACTCATGTTAGTGATGGTTGTGACCTATACAACTATATAACTATACACCTATATATGTTGGAGAAATTCAAAAGTGACGGTGCACAAACATTTTAAACTGAGGGATGCACGCCACTGGCATTTATAACAAATGTCTGGTATTTAGCACATGAAAAAAGTGAGTGTTCCTGCTTCTCTGTGAATATGATGCCATGATGTAATATTACATAGTTAACATAGCATAACACCTGAATCAATAATAATCAATTAAAGATGGGGAAGTAAGATAACAAAATGTTCATTTGAGTAAATGTTCATTTGAATGACTCTGTGTTTTTATCAGGTAATAGAACAAGTATGTATCTAACATATTTTCTTTTCAGCATAAATGATTCTCTTGTTGAAAACCTTTAAATAGGAATGGATATGATTTTGATATAGTAAGGTGGTAAGTCATAAAGTAATTATAAATTCACTAACATGGATTTTTCCCCATATTCTAGAATCAGATAAAGAACAATGATACTTCATGGAAAAAAATTAAATTTCACATGCTGAACCAAAAGTGTTACTGATTAGGGTAAAAAAGAAATCTTGCCATGATTTTAGGAATACCAATAAAACATCTACTTATGTCCCATGAGTAGGAATATTTTAACTTAAAAAAATAGCCATATTCAAACTAGTTAAACCTTTCAAATATGAGCTAAAGCTAGGCTTAATGCCCTAATGCACAGGCTAGCTGTGAGGTCCTTTAGAGAGGAAACTTTTTCCATTTATGCAATCCTAGCTCAGTCCTGGTACACTTTTTAGATATTCAACAGCACAGACTAATATTCTGTAGATGTCTCATCTGGAAGTTAATATTAGCTTTCCCATCAAAGGAAGGGAATATTTCAAAGCAAGCAAGAGTGACTTAATGTTTCTGTTCATCACAGATGTTTGGAAATTGTTAGCTTCTAAGAGTATCTTTTCCCAGTCATAGAGATTTTAGGTGGCAAAAAGGGAAGGAATTCTATGGGAATTATTTTAGAAAAGTGAGAAAATTTGTTTAGAAGTAGCATGGAATTCCTGTTGGGATGGGGTAATAGCTAAACTCGGTGAAATAAGGTTAAGTAGGGTAAGTAGTAGAGATCAAAATTGCTGCCCTTATCTGCCCAGCTGTGATGTTACGACCTCATCCTGGTTTTCAACCATCATAGAGTCATAATAAAGAAGTATTACAAAAAATGATGCTTACAGTAGTATGCTAGGTCTCCAAGCAGCTACAAGGTGGAAATTAAGTGGACATGGGAATAAAGATTTGCAGGAAAAGTCTATTGATAAGAAAAACGAGATTCTGGGGCAGCTGGGTGGCTCAGTCTGTGAAGCATCTGACTCTTGGTTTTGGCTCAGGTAATGATCTCACAGTTTGTGAGTTCAGGCCCCTCTTTGGGCTCTGTACTGACAGCGTAGAGCCTGCTAGGGATTCTTTTGTCTCCCCCTTTCTCTGCCCCTCCCCCCATCTCTCTCAAAAATATATAAACAAACAAAAAAAAGAAAAAGAAGGTGCTTAGGATGTTGTAGCAAAGGCAGAAAGAATTTTAATAACAAGATGGCATGTTAGAGAAAGCCAAATATTAATAGAGTAAAAACAGAGAAAAAGTTGCTAGATGTGGTAATTTAATTGGTGAATTGAAAGAAAGGATTTCGGTAGACTCAAGACAGCAAAGCTAAATAAACAGTGGCTTAAAGTTAGAGTACATAACTATGAAGGGACAGTGGTTGTTAATTCTGAAACCAAAATTTCGGCAATGGTGAACAAGAGGGGAACAAGCCTTGTCCAATGGTGAACAAGAGGTGAGACCTCTGTACATTTATAGGCTTCAAGGAAGAAGAGTTTGGTGATGAAAAGATTGAAGATGCTATAGATTAAGAAAAGAATGAGTAAACAAGGTCTTTGAGGAGTAAACAGATTGTAGCTAATCTTAAAAAAAGGACAGGACACATCTTCCTCCCACATGAAAGGAAAGGACGCAAAGAAGAAAGATGAAGGTATCTCTACCTATCAAGAGAAGGTACTCATGACAAGTCAAGAGGGAAGATGGACAAAGTTATAGCTAAAGTGGTGGTCTCTATCCTTTTGTGAAGTGAGGGAAGATTATCTGACAATATTGGGGCTGGTGAAAGGATTGAGATGAAAGGATTGAAGCAATCAGAAATTTAGAAAAGTTGTTACTAGGAAATTGATAGATGAATAAAAAGTCTTGCTATGCACAGTGAGTTAGAAAGTAAATTAGAGGCCACAGCAAGTCAAATCAACACCTGCTAATGATTCACTATTGATGTTCTATAGCCCCAGGAACATAAAAAAGGATAAACTGGACCAGGAGTTGATCCAGACACAGCAGATGTGGCTATAGGTTAAAGGCACAGGCAATCCAGGGCGCTAAGACTGTATAAAGGTGACTGAAAAAAATTCTAAGCCAGCAAGGACTCAAGTGCAGTCAGAGGGAATAATGACTGAGGGAAATGAGGAACCGGGCCATTAGAGGTCTCTGTAAGGGCAGAACCCGGGCAATGAGTGTTGGAGAGAATCTGAAATAGAGTGCAGCAATATCAGAACGCCAAAGTACAGCTGCTGTTTCTTCCTAATAATCTCCCCAGAGTCTCATAAACTTAAAAAAAATGGATGAAATAGTACAGGACCTTGTACTGAAAGATAAACAATTGCTTACCAACATTTGAAGTCTCATTGTTCAGCTCTTAAAGCATTTGGAGGAAGACCTAACCTCATTAAAAAGAGAGACATGGTTGCTGCTACTACCTTGCAAACAGTAGCGAGTGATTAACAGGCATCATCAAAATTAACTATACGTTGAAGGTAAGATTAATAAACTCACTTCTCTCCTTGTCTAATCTGCTCTCTAGGCATAAATCAGGCAGCTTTGAAACAGCATTAATTTTCTTAGAAGTCCAGAATGCTATTTTAGTAAGGTAGGTTTATACTAATTCAATAAACATGTATCAAATACTTGCTATGCCCTTGCACACTGTAGTAAGAAATCCAAACACACTTACTCCACAAAACTCCTTTCATACATGTATCTCCTGGAAGATGCTTTAAGACTTGTAGAGGGAAAAAGAAGAGGAAGGGGATCAGCAAAGGAGAAGCTATGAAAGGGGTAAGTTAAATGTTAACAGTGAGGGATATAGTAGATATGAGAAAGGAAAGGGAGCTATGAGTCAACAACACCTCAAAAACAGAAACTCAGCTGGAAAGAGAATAAGGGAACAAAACAGCCAAGCCACAGCAATGCTATGAATTAGGAGAACCATAAACTGAGCATGAGAGAATAGTGTCAGTTTCAATGATAAAGAGGTTGCAGGTAAACATGATAATAAGCTAACTACACTGGTTTAAGAGGGCATGACTGTTAGTATCCAATCTGAAGAAAGTAATTGTTTGTGCTTCTAGAATAATTTATATTATGGTTACTGAATATAAAATCAGTATTCATGTTGCTAGAAAGCTTGTGGATAAGAGAGGTAACAAGCTAGAGGAAAATTATATTGCATTGTATATATATGTGACAAACAGGTAAGTAAAGAATTAATGAATAGAATATGCATATCTCCATGAGTCATTTCTGTATTAGTCAGGATGTTTTGTTTGCAATGGACAGAAAACCAACACAATTCATTAAAGCAAAGAGGGAAAAAATGGAAGGCATTACTTTGCTACTTTCTATGACTGAAAATTTCAGAAAAAAAAAATGTTAGTTTTAGGCATGGTTAGACCCAGAAGCTCAAACAATATGATCAGTATTCCATCATTTTCCATCTCTTAGCACAGCTTCATTTTACAATGACTGTATTTTAAGCATGACCTCTCTACAATGTGAGTACTGACATTTCCAGCCTTGCAGGATCCTAACAGAAAGCAATCCCATAAAAAATATAAATAAATAAAAGGAGCCTCTTTGTACAAGTTCATGCCAAATTCTTTGAACTGAATCTTGTATACCTACATTCTTCATGTATCAATCTCCAAACTGCAACCAGAGATTAAAAAAGAAAAAAAAATCCATGAGCTACTCCCAGTTCCCTAGATTAGGTTGGAATTAGCTCAAACTATATGGACTAAAATAGGGCAAGGCGGCTCCCAAAAGAAAAACTGAGTCACTGTTTTCAAAGTCATGTTCTAAAGTTGTATTTCTCAAGCTAAGTTGCAGCAGAAAGAAGTATATCAAAATCTAAGGAATGGGAGGAAGAATTTTATGACTATAAATAAGAGATAGGGGAAGGAGGAGGAGTGTGGATTAAATGAAAAGTGACAACTACATCTCTAAATGTCTTATTGTCTATGACAGGATATAATCTATGTTATTTCTAAATCCAAATGTCCACAAAGCATACATATGCTGCTTTCATATCTGATTTTACCAAAAATAAGAAGAACTTTTCTGTGTGCTACTAAGCTATTTCCTCCAAGAAATTCCTCACAGAGAAGAAACAAAAACAAAAACAAAAAACAACCCAGAAACTGTCCCTCTAATCATTCCCAACACTGTCTGGCTTTTACTAGAGCTGCACATGATAAACACACCCAGTACAAATAAATCATGTGTTATAAAATAAGTAGTGCTAGATGGTGGGATTTGTGTATGTACATGTGTGTAAATGTTACATTATACTACCTACTTCCACACCTCCCTAACTTCAAATAACTGTTTCCAAACTTTGGATGCTATGGATGCTCTGTATGCTAAGTATGTCTAAATTTCTCTTACAAGTAATATTTCAAGCCTATTGACCATACAATGAACTCTGGGCTTAAGACATTTAAAGCCATGCTAAACAATAGATTTTAATGAACTTTTATTGTGTTGTTTTACACAAAGACTCTGCCGCACATTAGAATCACAATGTTTATGAGTTAAGTTACTTAAGGTTTAATTATACAATGTCATATATTGTTTAGAAAATGCATTAAATCATGCCTTTTATGACTTTGGCCTATTTATGAAGCTAAATCACTACAATTCAACTTGAGAGCATTAAAAACCAATAGTCATTACCACAACATAGCATATAAAGTGTAAGTATATTGAAAGGCAGTGAACAAAAGGTATGAAATACGGAAAAAAAGGCCGTATAAATGTCAGTCTACAACATGTTTTAAAAAATGGAACATGCAATTACCTTTAAGAGCAGACTTTATTTTTCTATATTCCATTCTATAACACCACATTATTTTCAAAAAATTATCATTTAGGGGCACCTGGGTGGCCCAGTCGGTTAAGTGTCTGACTTTGGCTCAGGTTGTCATCTCACGGTTTGTGAATTAGAGCCCCACATCAGGCTCGCTGCTGTCAGTCTGTCCTTGCAGAGCCCATTTCAGATCCTCAGTCCCCCTCTCTGCCCCTCCCCTGCTTGTACTCTCTCAAAAATAGACATTTAAAAATTATCATTTAAACTATGGCCATAAAAAAGATAACATGGTACAGGGGTGCCTGGGTGGCTCAGTCGGTTGAGCGTCCGACTTCGGCTCAGGTCATGATCTTGCGGTGTGTGAGTTCGAGCCCCGCGTCGGGCTCTGTGCTGACAGCTCAGAGCCTGGAGCCTGCTTCAGATTCTGTGTCTCCCTCTCTCTCTGACCCTCCCCCATTCATGCTCTGTCTCTCTCTGTCTCAAAAATAAATAAACGTTAAAAAATTTTGTTAAAAGATACATGGTACACTTTTAAAAACTTTTTAGAGAGTGTTAAGTTTAGGAATTTTAACATTGTTCTTTTGTGTGTTCTAGTTCAGCCATTCTTTTGGTATTTGGACATTTGACCAGGGTCTTTTTCCAATCCTGGTTTAATTTCAGTGATGAAGCCATCAGAAAAGGTACTAAATTAATAACTTCTAATAACCTCAGATGTTATAAACTCATGTATATATTTTATATTTAGGTTTGTGATTCTTATTTCTCTTTATAGTCTTCTCCGTTAGGAAAACCCTAGCCATATTTCTTCCAGCCCGGCTTTTTCCAATTATATGTATTTTTATTTATTTTTTTTTTATTTTTTTATTTTTTTAACGTTTATTTATTTTTGAGACAGAGAGAGACAGAGCATGAACGGGGGAGGGGCAGAGAAAGAGGGAGACACAGAATCAGAATCAGGCTCCAGGCTCTGAGCCGTCAGCCCAGAGCCCGACGCTGGGCTCGAACTCACGGACCATGAGATCGCGACCTGAGCTGAAGTTGGACGCTTAACCGACTGAGCCACCCAGGCGCCCCTTATATGTATTTTTAATTTTTGGTTATTAATATATTTGCAAGCAATCACTCCTAGTTGACAGTTCTAGCTTTTGTTGGCTATTTTTCTAATTTTTCATGATCTGTTCAACTTTAGCACATTTGTCATCCAAGTTGTTAGCTGTCATATGCATCTTGATGCATATGTACCAAGTTTCATCAAAGACACTGATTATTTTTTAACTTGATAAAAATCAATTACATCAAAGATTTGCCCCACTTTTGAGGTTGAGATAACACACCTTCTTTATGTGGTTTTCTAGTCTTAATCATACCCACCTAGAGACTGACATCAACTAATTTTTTTTCTTTAATTACCTAAGACATTACTCATTCATAGGAGGAAAAAAAATGGTGTCATTGTCTACACCCAATGTTATGGATTACATTGACTATTCTAGTACTTTTCCTATTTTTGAAATTTATTCTATTCATCTATGTTGACAAGATTGCTTTTTCTTCTACAAACAAATGTTCCCTTGCACAAATTTCAAAGCCTTTGCCATCCTCAAATAAATCCTCACTAACAGCCCCTAATGGCTTCACAGCAGTATCCACCCTTGTCTCAGGCATCCCAAATGTCATTCATCAGACCCTGCTGATTTGACTAACATCCATAATAAATGCACTTCTACCATTTCCTCCCTTACCCTGGAGAAGTTTGTCACTGCACCTTGTTTAGTTGTCCCTCACATATATGTGCAATTAGATAAAAGGGAATGAGTTTTCTTCTAAGAAAACTGACACTTATCCCTCCAATCATGCTACTGTATTATCTTCTTAACCAAAAATCCTGAACACAATTTAACATTTTATTGATGACCAAGAGCCATCAAATGAAAGCTATTTAGTAGAGCATAACTCAGCTCTAGGATCTGCCTCTGCATCATTAATTGTGTAACCCCGTGCAAATGACTTAAACTCCTGGTACCTGTTATATCATTTATGAAAATAAGGAAAACAATATGTATTTCAGAGATTTATCATAAATATCAAGGGTGAAAGTTTATATAAAGCAAATCCTCTCCCTTAGAAACCACTCAGGATATTAAAGCCATTACAGTGACTATCATTATCATTATCATCATTGTTGTTCTGAGTTGTGCAGTGCTGTCCTCAGGGGTCTTAGGGGTTTATCAGCCTATTTCCCCTCTCACCTACAGTAACTGTCCCTTCAGCTTGCCGGCATCTAGCTCTCCACCAGCCTTTCTGCTTCTTTTAAAATATTTTTGAAATAGGGGCACCTGGGTGGCTCAGTTGGTTACAAGTTAGACTCTTAATTTAGGCTTAGGTCATGATCTCATCATTCATGTCATATGGAGCCCTGCGTCAGTCTCTATGTTGACAGTGTGGAGCCTGCTTGGGATTCTCTAAATAAATAAGTAAATAAATAAATAAATAGACTTTAAAATATTTTTGAAATAATATTAGTGGAGTAGAAAATAACTTATTGGACTTTTATAATAGAAACTTAATTGCTATAAAAAGATCTAAGAAGCTTTCCTATGAGTAGAGTTCATGAGTTTTATTTAGTACATGGGCCTAAATGTTGGCAACCCACAAACCTTATTCATTCATTACTTGGTTCTCTGTTATGATCCAACTACAGGAGGTGCTACAGGAGGTGAAATTAAGCTCTTTTTGTTTTGGAATTGTCTTAAGCAGAAGAACTGCTGCTTTGATTAACTTATATCAGTCAATTCATCTAGATCAACAAAGAGGCATTTTGTTCTCCTGAACCAAGTAGGCTAAGGATAAGGCAAGGGAAAGCCAAACTCAAAGACTGATTGTTTTCCTGCATAGATATATTGGCTCAGAATTCTAAAATGTTGAAAGTAATTCTTGAGTACCATAAGTATCAGGAGTTTCCAGGCTGTTTTAACATCAATTCCTGAAAGTATGATTCTTGCATGTCTTCAAACATGCTCTAATCTCTCAAGTATCACTAATTCCCACAGACACATATTACATACAAAAATTAGTAAGAGCAGCCATGATCGAGAAATATCTTGCAAACAAAATTTAAAAATGCCTTGTTTGAACTACTCACAAATTCCTTTCCAAAGTAACCAAACGGACAATAACTTTAGGTAGTGTTTTATGAAGTTTTACCCACATTTGGGAGTAACAAGTATGCCTTTCTGAACAATTTAATACCTTAAAGGTGCTTGCACATTTCTTTTCTTTCCCTTTTAAATAGTGCAACTCTAATTAGTGTATGTCATAATTCGCAACATTGGCAGCTGTTCTATGGCTGCAAAATCTTTTTAGAGTCACAAATTAAGAAGAAAAACATACCTAATGTATTCAAAAGGATGAAACATTTTTTCAATGAAATGCAGGGATTAAATTCTTGTTGTCATTCATTAAATAAAATCTCATTTCAAGAATAATGTGTTACTACTGATTTGTGTGTACTATGGGTACTTTTTATGCCCGGATGTTGAAGATCCAAAGTATTTCTTTTTCCTCTTGAGCTGTTGGCAATTATTACTTCAGCATACTTGATTCTATATGCTAGAATTTCTTAGCTTCGTCAGAACTATCTTAAAAGCAACTCACCTTGTCTTTTAATCCTACTGCAAAGTAGTCAGTCAAAATATGTACAACATACATGTCTAGGGTAACAGTTTGAGGTTAGGTGGATATTGCATAACCAGCAATGTAAAGAGGCTCAGCTACATTTGTAAATTTTTTAAGACATTTTTTCTTATTGTCCAGCATGGGAGGGAATATTTCCACTAATATTCTGAGAACAATACATCAAATATTGGCCCAATTGAGAGAAAATAAACATTTCAGAGAGGAATAGTACTGTTAAAAGAATTTTCACCTTCCAGGTAAAGTTCTCAGAATATTTGCTTTTATTCTTGTTCCTTCTTGGAATCCCATTAAAATGATAATAAAGTGATATTTAAAGGTATAAACTCAGAAGAAAAAAAAGAAATAAGAGAAGATGGCAGCAATGACATTTTGAAGCTGGAAAGTAGATGGATGAGTTGTAACTGAATTATGATAAACTAGATCCTAAGCTGGCCATACAGTAAAGAAAGAAAAAAATCACACTCAGAATCCACAGAAACTCAGGAATTGGAACCCCTCCCTATGTTAGCTAGGATGCAATGGGAAGTAACCCAAATAAGAGGGTTGAAAGCTTTGAACTGAAGGGAGGAGGGGAAGGGACAAAAGCAGGGAAGGAATGTGTTTTGTTTTTGGAGAACCAACACTTCTAGACAAGGAGACTAGCTGTTTCACTGGATGGCCCCTTGGTAAGTTTATCTCATGTGACAGCCCCTTATGTAAGCCACCTTAAGTCAGAGAATCTGAGAGCTTACACCAAAGCTCCCTGAGCTGACCTTGTTACCCTTAGCTCATTATAATACTAAGATCTCCTCTTATGGGCAGAGTTTTCCACCCTTTTTTGAACATACCATGTATGCACAAGCATGTTCACATGTGCAAAAGAATCAGAAGTGCCTATGTAAGCTTCCTGTCCCCACCCCCTAATACAATGAATAAAAGCTTCCTGTATTAACCCAACAGGGAGAGAGTGCTTTGCTCTCAAAGACTATCTCCTTGTCTTCTTACTTGTAACAAGTAATAAAAAGTCTCTTTGCTTTCAGCACTTCCTTAAATTGTATTCAATTTGATGCTCCCCAAGCAGTGAACCCCTTGAATTTGGTTATACCTAGTTACCGCTGGAAGCGGGCTGAAAGAAGAACTAAAGAAAGAAAAGTTGGTTGAAATCTGCATTAGAAGCAGTTAGAGTACTGCCCTCTCTCCCACACTGTGCAGCCAAAGAACTCCTCATCCCTGCAAAAGACTGGAAGTTTATTTTCAGAGGGCAAAGAAGAGAATCTTTAAATTTTGAGTCTACAGGCACAGTTGACAGCAAGACTCTACTGGAAATAGGAGCAATAAATGAATATAACATTCTGCCCTACCTGTCACCCGCAGGACTCCTCTCTCAGCTGGATTCCAGAATCTAGCAGCCAGGCTAATACCTTTCAGGAAGATGGCTGGATGATACTCATCTTAGGAGTCCAGCCATCCCGTAGGAAAAGATTTAAAAATACTGGTTTCAGGGTTCCTAGAGAAAATAGCCCATCTGAGACCACCTTAAATGCACAATTGATAAGTTCCACCTAAATATTCAGAATAGCCAATCAACATTTTAGCATCTTGTGATGTGAAATGTTGGGGTTTGGGAGTGAACAGCCAACAAATAATTCTTGAGGAATCTTTGATGCAAAAAAGAGTGGTTTTTATTAGAGCACAGGGACAGGACCCATGGGTGAAAAGAGCTGCACTTTTCACCCATGGGTGAAAAGAATGACTGATCATATACTTTCAAGTTGGGAGGGGGTTAGGGATAGTATAAGTCTCTAAGGAATTTATAAACTAGGTTTCTAGGACCTTGAGGGGCTAGCTGTTGTTGGGAAAATGTTATTTACTACTGTCTAGTATTCTAAAACCTTTGTCATGAGACCCTTCCGCTGTCTATCAGTGGCCCACATGCTTAAAGAATGATTGCTAGCATATATCTTGGGGGAGGCAGGTAGGGATAAAGGAAGTTTCCAAGGGGATTTTTATATGTTAAAAGAGACTTACAGGATCCTGGAGGTCAGGCTAATGTGAAGGTAAGATTGCCTTTTGCCCTGAGCAAAGTATTAACTTCGAGGCAGTTGAGTTCTTCAAGGAGTGTCACTCTGCCTGTCTCAAGGACTTGTCAATGGAATTGTCAAATTTAACTTTTTTTCCTGTGGTCTTTGCTCTCCACCTCACCTTGTAAATGTGAACAGACATCTTTGGAAAGTCTCTAACATGAAGATGAGTAAAATCATATTGTTAAAAAAATAGAAAGAAACAGACTATTCCAGATGAAGAAAACCTCAAAAACTATCATTAAAATCCAAATAATGGAAATGCCAGAAAAAAACAGAAAGGAGAAAATCATTTATGAAATTAATTAGGCAATTTTCCCAGAGCTGAAGAAAGAGAATTTCTAATTCTTGCCCAGCTGAATGCCCAGCTCAAAGAAACACATCACTGTGAAACATACATCTATAGCAGGTGAAATAAAACCAAATCCTTGAGGCGCCTTAGTGGTTTAGTCAGTTAAGCATCCAACTCTTGATCTAAGCTTAGGTCATGATCTCAGAGTCATGGCCGCATTGGTCATGAAGCCTACTTTAAAAAAATGAAAACATCTAAATCCTCACATTTCTTAATGAAAATTCAACAAAAAATGTCTTAAACTAAAGGTCAATTACAGATGGTCTTTAAAGATACAGGCAGATATCAAAGAATCACACTGAGGCATTTAAAAATGAATAGGAGGAACTGTGTGAGAATGTGAATTAATGATTATCACGGGTCTGACAGAGGAAGATCTACATCTAAGAAGAATAATCCAAGTTTTTTTTCCTGCATCTATAAATAACAACAACCAAAAAAATCCACTTTACAATAGGTTAGCAATTAAGTCTGTAGCCGGCAAACTGCACCTCCCTATTGGATTCATAAATTCCATAAAGTTCTTTGTAAGTGAAATAGAGTACCTTTTTGCTTAACTTGGTTAAATAAAAGACTTTTTTTTGTCAAACTCAAAGTTGCAGTTCCTACCACTCAGTATTTTTGCTGCATTTCACACCACAGGTGTGCTTTTACAAAGGATCAAGCTCCCATTTGCCACCTGGATAGGTGAGTCAGTATTATGCATGTGCCATAAATGTACAATAGCGTGTGGGTCACAAAGAGAAACAGTGTATTCGCAGATAATGTGATAATCAACCCAGGCACACTAGAGACATTGCTCAAGATCAAGAAGTATTGAACCTTATTTTTCTTGTGTCCTTCATTTCAAAACCTTACCAGAGTATGTTTTCTTCCAGTGTTCACCAAATACATTATTTTTCATCTTCCATCAGGCCTATCCCCAATACCTCTCCCCTAATTTACTGCTACCAGTTAAGTGCTATCTTCCACTACCTCCAACTCTTCACCACCTTTCGTAGCCTAGAATGTTCATAGCCTTTGAACCCCTATAGACTGTCCTGCTCTTCCAGTCCCTTTTCTAAAAGCCACTCCCTCCCTATAAGCCCTGTAGCCTGATAGAGGTTGTGGTCTATAGATGATTGAGGCTTGACAGGATGGGAGTTTTAATGAGTTGTGAAGAAAGGAAGTATATTCAGAATCTGGATGAAATCTTGAGGAGAAAAGGAAGAAAGTGGAGGAAAGATGAGAGAAAGAGAGTAAAGGTGTAAGTCTTAAGTGTATAATAAAGGGAGAAAGTTGGAATATTTATTGATGCTCTCTATGTTAGTTTCAGAAAGGACTTTTATATTCATCTAAAAAATGGCTATATTTTCCTGCCATCTTTTACTTTTATTAAGAATGTAAAGTAAGTGACCTACATATGCATAGGTAGTCATGTGATTTCTATTTGTGAGGAAAGTCTCTGACCTTGCAAGAATCAGAACTTTATAATCTGAGTTTATTTTGTCCTCTAGCAGGGAAAAGAACACATTACCACAACAGACCTCTTGAGTCTCATTTTCAAACTAATGCATTCAATTTCTAACAAAGAGCAAAGGATAAACAATTAAACATTACATGTAACAGAACTCTTACCCACCTGCCAACAATTAAACCCAGTAATTAAAAATTGTAGGAGAATACACATAAGCGTATCCTCAGCAGCAGTCATACCACGGTCAAAGAGGGGAAAAAATCTTTCCTAATAAGTTCCTTTCCTATTTCCCAGGCTGCTTTTCTTGACATTAAACAGACCTGAGACTCTGTCAACTGTGTTTCACTTTCTTTAAAAAGAGGGAAATCCCATTCTGTATCCCCTGGGAGGACTATTATACACAGATGAATGTATTTTGTTATTCAGTTTAATAAATGTAGTGTTTAGAACAGATGTTAAAGCTTGAAATTGTCCAGAGAAAGGAACAGCTCAGGTGCCAATAGTGCAGGCTTCCTGCCTGCTGTGCTTTCTTCTTTGTCTTTGGAAGAGCTACTTTCACAGGTGAAAAGGTATTACAGTATTTATAACCACTCAAGTCCTCACCACTGCACTGAGGCTGACAAACGGGGTGCTAATTAGTACCAGGAGTGGTGGTGGTGATGGTGGTTTTATGACACAGTCATCTGGCCAGTAAATTGGACAAAGAGAAACAGCACATTAACAGAAGCACTGCAAATCCAGCCATGCAATGGGTAAGAGGTGAAGGTGAGGACTGGTTAAAAAAAAAATAAAGGATATTTCTCAAAACCAGCCCATTTGGCCTTTCCATCGCTTACTTTTCTGTGGATTTTCTAAAGTACTAGCTACTTATATCACCACAATCCAATAGGATTTCTTTAGAGTATGCTGGTGAATAATGTTATGCTTAGGATAGAGGAAAGATATTATTTTGTCAGAATTAATATCTGTTCTCTGAGAATTATAGTTTATAAAACAAATCTCAATGTAAACAATAGCCAGGTTATTGTTTTGCACGTGAGGAAGCAGTAAAGCAGTAAAATCCAATCAAATGATAATTACTTTTCAGTATCAATACTGAAATTTGTTATCTAACTCATTATTGTATAAATTTTATAATGCTTTATTTGGTTTAAGTAAAACAAATCCACAGTTTATAAATGTGGCCAACACATTTCCATGGTCTTCACTGATTTGGGGCCTACAAAGCATGATATGATGAGGAGCATAAGAATTCATTATTAGGAAAGTTGCATTCAAGCCCCTAAGAGCATGTTAGTGTGATTAAGAACAAGAACTTTTCAATGGACTTGAGGCCGAACCCAGACTCTGTGCCACTTAGAGCATGGTCTTCAACAAGATAACTGCTCTGAGTCTCAGTTTGACTACTTTCAATACCTACTTTTTTGGATTGCTCTAAGAATTAAATAAAATGATATTTATAAAGCAAGCAGCAGAGCTGCTGATACATTATAACAGTTCATTAAATGATAGATATCATTAAAACTATTAACTGTCATAAGAAATTCCACAACACCTTCTCTACTGTTTTTTTTAAATTTTTAAAAAATGTTTTTATTTATTTGAGAGAGAGAGAGAGAGACAGAGACAGAGTAGAAGCTGGGGAGGGCCAGAGAGAGAGAGGGAGACACAGAACCCAAAGCAGGCTCAAAGCTCTGAGCTGTCAGCACAAAGCCCAATGGAGGGCTTGAACTCACGAACCATGAGATCATGACCTGAGTCAAAGTTAGACGCTTAACTGACTGAGCTACCCAGGCACCCACTTTCTCTATTGTTTAATCTTCCAGGTACAAAGTTTCAAGTTTACCCCTTCTTGTCTGGGGATTAAAAATGGTATCAAACAGGATGAAATATGCAAAATCACTAAAAATTATTAGAAGCCACGTATATACAACTACTAAGGAACAAAAGTCTCTTATTGTCTTTGAAAACTAGTTTTCAAAGATAATCTTTCTAAAAATAATTTTTATTGTCACTTTCATTCACTTCACACATATTTAATTCTCCCAAGCCATCTTTCACAAAAGCCAAAATGTTTTTCCAGAGTAATATATATGTAGTCTGGCACCAGAAAATATAAGTGCAAAGTGGCTAATTATAACTATGAAGAGCAGGATGGCGATGGTTGTAAAGAATTTGTCTACCTCATGAACACAAATGGATTAACGTTTCAAGTTCAACCCTTAAAACCATATCTCAGAGGGAATGCTCTCAGTGGGAATGTTTCTTCATGCTCCAAAAAGTACTAGATGGTCACAGCAGATATTAAAAAAAAAAGAAAAAAAAGAAAAAGAAAAAAACCTACCATAATAAATATGTCACACATTTCGATCAGACAATAAGAAGTAGAATAATACAGCACAAACTGAGCAGGTTTGGAAAATTTATTCATTCAATAGATATAAATGAATATCTCCAACCATGGTCCAACCACTATGCCAGATACTGGGGATAGAGCCAAAATAGTGAGCAAAATAAACAAATAGATACAGAATTGTGAACCAAACACAGTAGCTCTCCTCACGAAATTTACAAGTGATAGTAAGATTAATGTAACAGATTATTCATTCTGAGACTTTAAACCTTGAAATTAGTAAATGATCTCTGCAAGATTATAGAACCCAAAAGATTTTATACAGGAAGTTTAGTTGTCACAAAAACACAATCATTATGTAACCTTATTTTGAATCTCAAGTCAATGAAGTCTATAAAATCAAATATGAGAAAAAATAATTTTGAAATGTTAGTTCATCAAAAATAAAGTTGAAACACGGCTCAAAATTGATAAGATTTCCTATAAGAACAGAACTTTCACCAGTAATGCCTCTAATCCAAGCTACGGGAACAGAGAGGTTCCCTATTGTCACTTCCTCATTTCCTTATTTTCTTCAACACTGGCTTGGAAACTCTGCAAAATCTCTACCCATGACAGAACATGTTTACTGCATACTAGATAGAATATCAATTCCTACTCTATGCTTTTAGTGAAAGGAAATTGCAAAGTGACTCCTGGTATATTTTTCCAAATAAAACTTCAATGTATGTGATAACTGTCAAATCTAAAAGTACATTAAAATTAACAAGAGACTTTTAAATTGATACATCTCTGTTCCTAACCCCTACATTTTGGACACATTAAGTCTAGGTTGGAGCCTCTGTATCTGGATATTTTAAAACCCCATAGATGATTCTGATGCACACCCAGAATTGAGAATCTCTAGAAAACAACTGAAAGAAAACGTTTTAAGTATCTTCTTCTCTCCCACTACTTTCTCTGGAAAAACAGCCTGTATGGAAAAAGTTCCATAGCCTACCTTGGACAACAATACCATTTATATGCTGAAGGGATATATAGTTTTAAGCATTGAACTGGGCTGGTCTAGGCAAATTGAAGCCAAATTACCTTACAGAATCTTCTGTGGACTGTCACATCTATCATACCCTGCCTTCATAGATAGCTCGATGATTCATTGCTTTCTATGCAACAGAATATTCCAATGTTATCATTAAATAGTGATGATGTTCATAATAAGAAGGGATAGCACACACTCATTTGAATTCAGATAATTAAATTATTTACTTTTCCAGAGATTCAATCCAAGAATCATAGTCTTTAAAAGCCCATGAACTAAGTATTTTGACTAGTTCCTGAATTTACAAAAGAGAATCAATTCCATGTCTTGGTACATTCCACTTCCCAGCTCAGAAACTTGCATTTTGCTTTGCTTATCATGTGCAATGAAAACAGT
Organism: Panthera leo; assembly: GCF_018350215.1. Taxonomy (NCBI): domain Eukaryota; kingdom Metazoa; phylum Chordata; class Mammalia; order Carnivora; family Felidae; genus Panthera; species Panthera leo. The sequence continues at coordinate 164,065,237 of NC_056679.1, read as the reverse complement.
TATAGAACTGCATCAGGAAAAGAATGTACATGATTTGCTGAGCATATTATTGGGCATATAGAGTAAATGTTGCCACAGTGATTGATAACACAATCATCTGAGATCTGACTTACCGGAGAACAAGGCTGAAAAGAGAAAACAAAAGATGAATTCTCAGTAGAACTGGAATGACCTGGGAAGTTTGACCTGTGACTCTACCACAATTAAGTGTTTTACCATCATTAACCAGCTGACCTTACCAGGAAGTAGGGAAATCAATTAAGTCATCTGGCCTGATCCCATGGGAATAGGAATAAAAAAATTTTTTTGAAAGTCAGGTGCTTGAAAATCAGGTGCTTGACAACTGATAGGTTTAAAGCTTCATTCTTAAAGAGGAAGCACTTTCTAAATATCGTGATGCCATGAGAAAGAGATTGATAGTTTCATATCATTTGTTGCTCAGAAAAAAAGTTTGTTTTTTAATTAGTATGTCTTTTGGCAGGTATTATGCTGCTAGTTCTGTTAGGAGATAATTAAAAAAACAACAGCAGTGACAACACAATAACCCACATTGAGCACTTATGTATCAAGCCCTGGGCTGAACGATATATATGCAGTTACGTCATTTAATCAGCATAATCTTTCATGTGTACCATTATTAGCACCATTTTATAGAGAAGGAAACTGAGGCTTAGACTTATTAACATATTCAAGATCACAAATCTCCTAAGTGGTGAGGCTGGGATTTGAACCTATGTGTGTAGAGCCAGAGCCTATAAACTGCATTTTACCTAGAAATGTAACCTAAGAATGATAAGTGTACCACAGAGACTGGCTTCAATATATCAAAGGGAACAATGGAAATCTCATAAAAGATAGCCATAAATAAAAGCAAAGGAAACTAACAACTTTACAAATTAAAAATTTGCTTCCTAAGCACCATATAGTACACATAAAAGCTATGATCATTTTTTTAAGTTTATTTATTTATTTTGAAAGAGAGAGAACATGAGCAAGGGAAGAGTAGAGCAAAATCCCAAGCAGCCTCCACCCTGCTAACGCAGAGCCCAATGTGGGGCTCTATTCCTCAACGATGAGATCATGACCTGAGTTGAAACCAAGAGTCCAATGACCAACCGAATGAACCACCCAGGAGCCCCAAAGCTACGATCATTTTATACCACAGTACTAGCACAAAGTATGGGCAGATTTGATGATATACAACACATTCTTCCTAATAAGGTCTTGGATATGTTTCTTTATAGAAACACTATTTTTTCACACATACGTGAAAAGCAAGTTAGAAGTCAAACTGAACTAAATTACAACATTCATGATGAATGTGGAAGGTCCACTATGGTGCTTTTAAAATGTGCCTACCTATTCTCCCTTCAAAATGTGGAGACTAAGTGTCCTGCCCTTGACTATAAGCTGGATTTAATGTTTGACTTCTAACAAATGAAATAAAATTAACATATTAATAGGTAAATATGAAAGGAGTGACAGAGTGTAGCTTCCAAGTCTAAGGCATAAAATTATTGCAGCACCTCTTCCTCTCTGTCTCTCTCATCACTCTCTCTGGAAGCCAACTACCATATCATGAGGAAACTCAAGCAACTCTGTGGAGAGGTCTATTATGGCAAAGAACTGAGGCCTCCTGCCAATGGCCAGAACACTTAGCAGGCATGTGAGTGACCCTCACCGGAAGGAGGTTCAACAGCACCTCTCAAGCTTTCAGGTGATGTAGACGGAGCCTACACACTAAGTGCAATTTCGTGAAAACCCCTTAGCCAGAACCACCTAGCTAAATTGCTCCTAATCTCTGACAAACGGAAACAATGTAAGATGTTTACTGATTTCAGTTGCTAAACTGAAGCAACTTATAACTAATACAATCATCTTGCCTATGAACCACTGAAGTATATAATACCTTAGAAGGTAGCTGTTATTGTCTCTCTTTGCATAGGCTATTGTTCCTCTTTGCTCCCTCATCTGTAAAATGCATAAACTATATACACCTCATAGACTTGTGAGGATTCACGAGATGGTTTATAAACGCATATTAGAGGAGTTCCCAGCTGAGTAAGCCTTAAATAAAAGTTGGCGTTATTATTGTTGGTAGAACACTCCTCTCTTGTCCTTGTGCTATGGCATCATGGAAGGAAGAAAAGGTGGACCACCTACCTAATAGTCTTGGCTCTGCTTCAGCGAGAATCTGTGCTGCTAGCGCAAGCCCGATGCAGAGGCTCAAACTCACAAACAGTGAGATCGTGACCTGAGCGGAAGTCAGATTTTAACAGACTGAGCCACCCAGGTGCCCCTCCTGTTACTTCTTAAAACGTTTCCCATTTAGGCAGCTAAACACTTGGCATCTCTGAAAAGTTTAGGACAGCAAGAGAACACAGAAAAAGCTTTCAAGTATCTAAAACCTAGGGCCAACGGGGTTTCCAGAATACAAACTATACAGAATTAAAAGTAAAACTTTCTACTTCCATTCAGAAGTGAAGCAAACACAGTTTAGATAGTGATGTGCCCTGAAGAAAAGTCTGCCATGAACTAACCATGCCCTTGCATGACTTGCCCTTGCATGCCCTTGCATGACTCTTGTCTTAGACCAAGAGGCTGTATTAGGAGCAAACAATTCCAAAGACTTGTGGGGGAGTTCAGATCAAAGGGAAACTATATCACTGCCCAGTAGAGCTCAAGGAGGTGGGAAGACCCTGAATTTCCCAGCACATTGGACAGGACAGTGGAGCAGTGGCTGCATGGTGAGTTTAAAACAATGGGCCTATGCATGATCTCATGGTCATGAGCTTGAGATTGAGCCCCACATCACTCCATGCTCAGCTTGGAGCCTGCTTAGAACTCACTCTCTCTTTCTCTCTCTCTCATTTCTCTTTCTCCCTCTGTCCCCTCTCCCCAACTTGCATGCTCTCCCTAAAATTAAAAAAAAATTATGAGCTAAAATTAAATAAATAAATAAATAAATAAAACAATGGGCCTGAGACCAGCTTGCAGTTTCTGCCGTTCACTAGGACAATGCAATGATAGAACAAATGAGAGTGAGTCCTAAGCACATTGTAAGAGGCCTCTTAGCCAAAAGTCAAGGCAAGGCACAGCAATGACCTCAAAAAAAAAAAAAAAAAAGAAAAAAGAAAAAAAATGCGAAGGCCAGTACCCCAATAAGTTGATGTGGAGCTCAGCAGGTATCAAGAACCCAAGGGTATTCCATTATCAGTGCATTGCCTGGGCTCTTCAAAGTCCCCTAGAACTTCAACTCTCTTCGGGGAAGGGATCAGAGCTGTGGCTTCACTTAGATTTTTCTATTACCCAGTGAAAAAGAGGCTAGAGTAGGTTAAAAGAAGTAATAAAAAGTAAAGTTACATTTCCAGCACACCCAATTTTGTCGACTAAGATTTACATCCCTACCAGAGTAGATGGCATGAAATGATTTCTAACATCCATTTAAACACTTCTACTTCCTCACACATCTCAGAATATACGTTAAGTTGGCTACTCTTTTGTTAGTCTTTATCCCAGCTACTCAAAGTTCAGATTCTCTCAAATACCCTGAAATTACAGAGTCTTCTCCGTCTCCTCTCCAGTTAAATCCCCTCCTTAACAGCCTTTTTTACATGCAGATTTAAATAGCTTTTACCCTACTACTGCTGCAAACTTATACTCATGTTCCTTTTTAGTAAAAATCTAATGTATTATTTGCAGTGACTGGGAATATCATTTGTATGAAACACAGAGGATTAATGCAGGAAAAGGGAGACTAGGTTTTATATTTTTCATTTGCCTGCAAGGAATCTAGCATAGTGCCAGGCTCTACACTTCATGTGTAATTTAAGGCAAGCTAGTGACCTCTCTGAGCTTGTTATTTCCTCTGTAAGATGAGAGCCATGACTTGGTTCTTGTGACAATCCAGTGAGATCACATATGTAAAATTATTGTATGTTGCCCAATTGAATTCTCTTATACAATGAAGCTATTTTGGGGCTGACAAAAAGGTTTAGATTGTCAAATGAGATTCACATGAATCAGATATACTACCCAGAATCAAGAGGCAAAGCTGAAGCTGGGAGGGCTCTGGGATATCCCACATAATTCTATAAGCCCTTCCCTTCTGTATACAACAAACTTTCTGGCCCACAGTAATAGATAAGTTCCCAGACAGGATGTCTCATAAATGTTCAGATTCTAGGCTTTTTTACCTTTGGCAATCTTTTTTTTTTTTTTAAGTTTACTTATTTGAGAGTGAGAGAGAGAATGAGAGGGCAGAGGAGGGGTAGAGAGAGAGAGAGGAAGAGAGAATCACAAGCAGGATCCATGCTGTCAGCACAGAGCCTGAAGTGGGGCTGGAACTCATGAAATGTGAGATCGTGACCTGAGGTGAAACCAAGATGCTTAACCAACTGAGCCACCCAGGCCCCCAGACCTTTGGCTATCTTAAAACAAGGACATCCTACTATGAGCATTCCATAGATAAGGACTCTCTCATAAGGACTCTCTCACTAGCAATATCAGAACAGTTACCATTATATTTACAATGTTACTGAACTGGGTCACCTGCCTCATGGGAAAGATAACTTTGAAACTTTGTTTACCACCTTAGAAAGCAGGAAAAGATCTGAATTAAAAAAAAAAAAAACCCAAAAAAACAAAAAACTCCCCACAGTAGGGAGACTTACTCATTGTTTTCAGCTGAAGTCTCTGTTCCCCTTTGTGGTTTAAGTGGCCCTAATGGTTCTTTAGTGTTCGTGTAACGATGCCAGAGAGGTGCCTATGTCTGTAAATGAGCACATTTCCACCAAAGGACTTTTAAATTACCTTCTTTAAAATATATTTTTTAAAAAGTACTTTTTAAAATGTTTTAATGAATTTTCATTAAAGCTTTGTTTGTCCTTGGTGTATACTTTTTTAAAAATAAAATGTACTAATTTCTCCTTCCTAGATGAAGGCACCCAATTAAGTAGCTAAGTATTTGTGCAAAAAAAAAAAAATCTGGGTACAGAACATACTGTGAATCATCTTTGCTTCTCTTCTGTCCTCAGGCATCAAAAAGGCAAATGGAAGAATTCTTGCTGGTTTACAGTGAGAATTTAGTAACATATTGTCTTTAGTAACCTATTTTCAAATATCATGGCAAATAAAATGGTTAGGTATCCACAGGGTTCCCAAATTCAGTCATTCCCCACAGACTCTAACAGAAAAATACAAGAAGCAAAAGAATGGTTCCACACCTAGAATATTTTCTAAACAACTCTGATTTGCATTCATGGTTATAAATTTCACCCAGGATAAAAATTAGAGCTAAAGATATTGATCAGTTTATTACCATTAAGAAGACAATGTCTCCTAACAAGAATGAGAACCCAAAGAAAAAATACACTTAGAGTATGATTTTAACGCCTCCAAGTTTGGCATTTGTTTTTACTCCCTGTTTTCGTCACCCCATTTCATCTCTTCTCTGCTTCCACTTTTAATTATTTCTAAGAAGCTGATGATGCACTTTTAGATTGCTCCAGAGCACTCCCTTTCTAAAGAATTGATTCTCAATTGTGACAGCCACGACAGAACAGAGTTTCCACATCTGTACAAACTCGTCTTCCAGCTGAGTGTGTGCCTCTCTTGTCTTTAGCAAGGTACATACCTTTCCTATCTTTTTAGGCTCTAAAACTAGTTAAAGTTGGAAAGATAGGATACACAACAATTATAGGTAAATCCTTTCCAAGGGGTATCAGTGTGACCTATATGTCACCTACTACAAGAATAAAAATGGAGTGCCTGGCTGGCTTAGTCAGTTGAGCATCTGACTTTGGCTCAGGTCATGATCTCACGGTCCATGAGTTCAAGCCCTGCATTGGGCTCTGTGCTGACAGCTCAGAGCCTGGAGCCTGCTTTGGATTCTTGTCTCCCCCTGTCTGTGCCCCTCCGCCACTCATGCTCGCTCTCTCTCTCTCTCTCAAAAACTAAATAAACATAAAATTTGTTTAAAAGAATAAAAACAATAAATGATAAATCTTTGTTATATATTCACATTTGACCACAAAAAGTAATATAAATTACCGTTTTAAAAACATCTGTTTAAAACTCTGGGCCTGTACAATTTGACTGGAAGTATAGAAATATTAGGGAACAGAAGTTAGCAATAATATGAGGATAATGAATGGCAAAACAGTACCTTTTGTAGAAAAACCTAGAGGAGAAATAAAAATACAAAGAAGTAAAAGAAAAATAGTTTTCCAGGGGATCTAAACAAATTTAAAATACTATATATTATTTTTTTTGCAAAATACTTTTAAAAATCTAACTATTGACAAGATAACTTATCTAACCCACCAGCTGTTCTTTTTTTTTTTAAATTAGACTTTCCTATTCTTCCTAGTATAATAGTAATGTGTCTAGTGGTAGTCATATTTGTAAGACAAAATACAGCTTCAACCCTGATGGACCAACTTTTGATTTTTAGTAACATATTTATTTACTTTTCATATACTGTTTTATTGTAGGTCAGGAAAATTTCTTTCTAAATCTAGACTTGCAGGCCCTTTAAGTCAGCAAATATTTATTAAGTGAACACACTGAGTGCAGTATATGGTTCACAATTAGTGCATAGTTTAAATTAAAGACACTATTTTTATTTTACATATGCATGTATATATTTTTTCTCCTTTTGAATACCCAACTATTAATTTTCAGAAAGAAATGCACTGACTATGATACTGTACTGAAAACATTTTCCAAAAAGGAGTTTTGACAAGAGATCTGGAAAAGAACAGTCAGTCTTCTTGCCAAATTGCAGGTGCAAGGAAGAAGAGGGGGAGAAGCTAAGTCAGACACAAGAGATCCAGGAGGCAGGCATGAGAGACAGGGCAGCAGCAAAAAGTTCACTGGAAGGAAACGGAAAGATTTGAGAAGGAAGAAAGGAAGCAGGTGACAAGAAAGCCATCAGTAAAATGGAGCCCCACTGGGAGACATCTGTAGAAAACATCTGTAGACACTTCTCCATCACCCCCAGGAAGGAAAAACCCTGCCAGACAGACACACAAAAAGGCTTACTACCTGTGGTATTTGGTTGAAGGGCATAAACAATGCTCAGTACACCAGCCTCTAATTACTCTATGACAACCCCAGCTCCACCCTCCCAGTGGAAAACATATGTCAAAGCATTTGGTATTGATTGAAACGTAAGGAAATTCTTGGATTCATCTCGTTCCCCACAACAAGCCTGCCTTATTTCACCCTTATTTGTCCGAGGAATAAAGAAAAATAAGTACTCCCTTCCAAGGAGAGATAGGAGATGGCTCTGATCCATTTATCATATAACTGTTTTGCTTTGCTTTTGTACCTGAGATTAGAAAAATTCCGGCAACACTGCCCTGTCAGACTGGCATTGAATGCAACTGTACGTATGACAAAGATACTAGTAGCTGGAAGGGTACACTGTCTAAAGTGCTAGTACTGATGACGGGGCCAGCCACCTGGAAGACTGAACAAGTCATTAGAAGATCAGCTGTGAAAAGAATCATCCCCTCCCTGCCTTGCTCGCCTTGAACATCTTATCCTTCCCATGCTCCACATTATCCCATTTACAGCTCATTCAGGGCTAATGTAGCAGAGAGGAAACATGGAGAAGTCAGAGGCAGAGAGAAATCTTGCAAATGAAAAGAAAATTCTTTATTATGACAAGTGGTGTTCACAGCTTCAAAAAAGAGAAATACGTTATAGATTTCTGTGCACACGTTACTACCCCGGGCCCATTCAAGTCATTCAGTCTCACTCATGGAGTGAGTTCATTTTGTGGGTCAATCATAGGTGTGTTTGTGTAGATGGGCTGCTATACAGAGCCAGAGTCTCCAGGTCAATGATGAGCTAGATGCTGCCAATGGTGCCACTCCCAGAGTTACTGCTTCTGAGAGCTGGTGCTTTTGATGTATGGTCAGCTGAAAGAAACAAGCCACCACAAAAAATATAATGGAGCCCATAAGAGGCCTGGGCAAAAAAATGCACGTATACAATTACCTGATTGTTAGGCTTTACATTCAGTTTCAGGAGTCTGCATTATCTTGACAATGACTTGCTGAGCGGTGCTGTAAAGTCACTAAACTTTTTATGCTACTCAGTTTTTCAATCTATAAAATAACTTAATAAAAGCAATTTGATATAGAATAGTGCTCCATATAAGCAGGTGTCCTTGAAACCATTCACTTTAAGAGATCAAATAGATTAGCTTCCTATTGACAGCCTCACACACTATCACAGAAAGTGTCTATGAAGGACAACAATCAAATGCCTAGGGCATTCATAAAACCGAGGTTCAGAGTTAGTTGGCATTTGAGAAGGCCTCTCCTCCTCCTTTGCTCAGGCCCTCAAATTAAGAAAAGTCAAGAATTCCAAGCCTGTAGACAAGCAAAAGTATCAAATTCCAATTTCCCCACACGACCAGAAACAGTCACAAAAGTGTGACTAGAAACCGAGTCAAGAATTGAGGCCAAGAGAAAAGAAAAATTAAAACGCCACTCCATATGTAATGCAACCATATACTGCCTCCATTTAAACCACTCTGAGCTCAGTCCATACTTATCTGAGAAATAAGAGAAAGGAAATAATTTTAAAAATATAATGGAGGAAAAAGCCCAAGAACAAAGAGTGAAAAGTGAATGAATTTATGGAATACAAGCATTCACTCATGCTTCTCCTATATTTTCCCCCACTCCAACTACTACATTCCTCAAACTACTACATTCCTAAGGACAGAAACCATTCTTATTTTTATGAACATCCCATCCCCTGTCCAAACCACTATCTTCTCACACCCACATAGCTTTTAATGAAGTATCATGCAGACATAGTAGATGGTTCACTGGTTCATAAATGTAACCTGATTGTAAGTTCAATTATCTGGATCCAGTGATTACTCTTGGAAACAAGTATCACTTTTCTATGCTTTGATTTTACATAATTTGGCAGAAGAACAGATTGAGAGAAAAATACAGCTCTTGGAACATACAGAAGCACAATTTACACCTGTATCTACATCCATGAATGAGATTTTTCAAAATCTTTTTCAAAACTTTTTTCATACTTCTATACAAATAACTTTATAATAAAGGTTAAAATTTCATTTGCACATGTATTCATAAAACTGATATAAACTCCACCACCCTTATTAGAGGGTAAACTTCTTTAAAGCAAAGACTTCTGTTTTACTTCCAGTTTCCAATCAATGCTCATCCATGAACAGATATATATTTTTAGAAAACAGTCTGTTAAAGTAGTTCATCTCTGGCTATTGCTAATTTTATATTCCTGTGTTTAGTCTTTTGTTTGTTTGCTTTTATTAATATGAACCATCTGTGCCTCTCATCCTGTGTTTTTAAATAAGCTACCTAATTGTAGGGTTTAAATTTTTTATTTTTTACCCTCAAGCCTGCTGTTGATTATTTTTGTCAAAATTGAACGCGTGCCCTTTAAAAGGTCATTTCTGAGGTTTTAACCTGTTGGTTTGTGTGATTACAGCAAATCTCGCCTCAGAATTTTTGGTGTTATACAAGAACCACCAGTCCACTGCTGTGTGGAATGAATAACTAAGTCAAAAGCCACTATTTCCTCTTAGTTGTGAAGATCAACTTTTCAACATGCACACAGTTTGTGGTTCGCCATTTCACAATTTTCAAGCAGTTAGGCAGTAATATTCCAAAGAAAGTTTACAAAGGCAACCCCTTTTAGGCAACTTTGTGAAAGGTAGTACTGTTACACAGGAAGTATCGAAAGACAATGATAAATTTCACTAATACACTCAATCAATTATGTCTCTAGTCATAATTTTCCTTGGCCTTATAGACTCAACAACTGAATTATCCTTTATTTTTATTTGACAAGGTAACGCTATATTATTCTGTGGAAGGAGAATATTTGTTCTTTCTAAAAAGAATTGGACACAATCTGAATTATAAGCACATTACCAAAAAATGTACCTATGAGAAGAGAACAATAAAATTAGATTCTCAGGGGCGCCTGAGCCTGGGTGGCTCAATTGGTTAAGCATCCAACTCTTGATCTTAGCTCAGGTCATGATCTCACAGCTCAGGAAATCGAGCCTCATGTCAGGCTACCTGCTGACAGTGAAGAGCCCGCTTGTGATTTTCTCTCTCTCCCTCCCTCTCTCGGCCCCTTCTCACTTGCATGTGCACGCTGTCTCTCTCTCTCTCTCTCTCTCTCTCTCTCTCTCTCAAAATGAATCAACATTAAAAACTTTTTAATAGATTTCAGGAGAGAAACAAAAATCTTTTAAAGATGAGAAAGCATTTATTTTCGAAGAATGGAGCTTAATTATAACAAATGTGTACTATAAATTTAACTCTAGATTTCTAAGAAGCCAGTGGTAAAGGGCTGTGGCATGAACTATTGTGTTCTCCAATTCCTCCTTAATCATTTAAGAAACACATGCCATCAATTTTTCTTCATAACTGCTAAGTTCACAGGGGTCCCAAAAATGAATATTGTAATCGCCTTCTGGTATTGATAACCATGACCTAAATGGGATCAAATGCTTTAGGCTGGAGAAAGAGTCCAGTAATCCTCAAACTTATTTACTGATCCAGTCAAGTCTCCAATTTTGGAAACTAGTAGTATTATTAATACTAATAATGTTAGAAACAACAAGCAACTAGGATACTAGTCTACATATTTTAAGAACATTAAACATGTAATTATAGATCCTGAAAGACAACCATCTCACGACGACAGGTATTTCAGTCACCACAACTTTTTTAGTATATATTCTACAGAGTGCAACTAAAAAATAATTCAACCATTTGTTTTATTTTTGATGTTCTAAAAATTACAAACATAAAAGTGTGTTGTTTTCTTTAAACTATCTACCCTGGAAGGTTTAAAATATAGACAGTGCTCCAAATATTAATAGAGTATTAATACAGGAATTATCTTTAGAACTAGTTTTCCAAGAACACAGGACTTATGTTTTACTAAATACACAGTATTCCATATTCATCTTTCTCATTTTCATTAAAGAGATATAATGGCAACATCATGAATATGGGAGCCAGACAACTCTGAGTTTGAAACCTACATCTGCTATATATTATCTGACCCAGAGTATATTACTTAACTACTTGGCACTTCTGTTTCACAGTCTGCACAAGGGTAGTGACAGACCTGGAAGACTTTTGTGAGCATAAAATTATGTAAGAAATACTGTTCACAGTTTCTTATACATAGACACTGCTTAAAAAGTCTTATTTGTCTATAAACAACCTCTCCACAATTACATAAAATGCAAAAGCAGTGACACTTCTTTTGAGTTTAATTTGGAAGATTATTTTACTAATATTGCTGGTGATAAAAACAATGCTAGTGGCAAGAGGAAGTTTTATTTTTTGTTGCCAGTATCAATGAAATTATATTTTTTTAAATAATATTCTTGGTTCCTCTCTACTTCACTTTAGCTTCCTCCAATTACACATTATCTCTATCCTTTTGCCACATCACAATTAAAGAGGGGAATATGGAAAGAAATGTAAACTCATATGTCTCTTGGTATCAACAAAAGCATGTATTCCTAAAAGGAAATCTGTCTGCAAGTAAACCAAGTATTTTCAGCAAATTCACATATTTTGAAGCTGTGACATCTGAAGATACCTCAAAAATTAACCTATTAACTTCTTACTCATATTAGTAAGTGACTCCCAACAAACACTCTACATATAACCTTTATCTCCAAAGACATGGTAAGGGTCAAAACTAAAGTGGATGTAAAGTATACCTTTGTATACTTTATTTGGTTTCAAATAGTGCTTTTCTACTTTGACACATAAAAAAAAGGCCTCATCAGTTTATCCTGTTTTATTCAGCAAAAATAGACACTTTCCATTCTAAAACTGTCTAATTAAGAGGCGCCTGGGTGGCTCAGTCAGTTGGGCGTCCGACTTTGGCTCAGATCGTGATCTTGCGGTTCTTGAGTTCAAGCCTCGCATCTGGCTCTGTGCTGACAGCTTGGAGCCTGGAGCCTGCTTTGGCTTCTGTGTCTCCCTCTCTCTCTCTCTGTTCCTCCCCTGCTTGCACTCTGTCTCCCTCTCTCTCTCTCTCAAAAATAAGTAAAGGTTTTAAAAAAATTTTAAACTGTCTAATTAAAAAAAAAAAAAGTTTTGCTATTGGCGTGCTTACAGATAAAAGACCACGCTGTGAGCTACATAAATAATGTTAATAGCATGCAACATGGTGTCAGTTAGTGGTTCTCATAGATGATTTATTTTATAGAAAAAGAAAGCATGGTATCTTAACCAGTAATAATTTCAATTGTGTTTACAGTAATTAAAATATTTAAAACTATAAACTCTTTACATAAACATATAATCACAAAATGAATTAAATATGATCAAAGATATAAAAGCAATAAATTAAAATTAATATTAATTTAACATAATGTCTGATGATGTTTTGCTTTAGTCAAATTACCAGGTCCAACATGTTTACATTACTGGCTACTATAACACAGTTTCTCTTACGTTCAGTATAAGTACACATCTGCTTTGTGTAATGACTTCTTTCTTCCCACTATTTTATGAGACTTCTATAAGCCACACAAAGAGCATGATTGGTAGGCAACTAGATAAAGAAGTTCAGAGCTCAGGGAAGTGGTTTAGGCTAGAAACGTTAGGCTTACAGTTGAACATAATTTTGTGGTATTTTGTGAGATAATGGGAGGAATGAGGCTAGTTAGTGAAAGGGTCCCATATCCAAAGAATAATGATTGGAATCACAATGAAATAATGATCCAAACCCACCAGGAAAAATACATGCCTCCTCTGGGTCCCACTGTTCCTTTCATTACCTGTTTATGGGTTAACCTGTATCTTCAGGTCAGATTAGTGGGTTTTAAATTACAGGAGGAGGGGACTAGTGTCTACAGAATTGTCTCAGCAGGAAGAATAAGAAATGGGTGAGAGACACATTAAGAGAAAAGTGCGAGAGACACATTAACTCCCCACCATTGCTTCAAGTGTGCAGGCGTTCATCTGCTTTAAAATATTGGATGAGCAAAGGATGTCATATGGAAGTGATGAATCATGGGAATCTTGAAGTCAGGACTACACTGTATGTTAGCTAACTTGACAATAAGTTTAAAAATAAATAAATAGATAAATAAATAAATAAATAAATATTAGTGAGCTAAAAAAAAAATTCATGTAAAGAACAGGTTTCACTGCTAGAAAAAACAATGGATTAATTCTCACTGTACGTCAAGAAATAGAAACAAAGTTGAGTTATCTCATATAACAGGAAGTGTACTGGAAAGATGTACAGCTACAAAAACCCAGACTATCTGGTGCTCAGAAGGATAAAATGCTTGTAACATGGTAGAATCTTTGCACCAGTCTTCCGGCATGACCTTAACTCAGTTATTTGCCAACTACATGCTCCATTAGTGTTATTCATATACCTAGAGACAGATCTATAATCCTTTCTCCTCTTTGTAACCACTGATTACTCACAGTTCTGTCTCCTCAGAAATTCAATTTCTAATCATCACTCAGGGTTCTAATTCCCTCATGACATCTTTCAGCTTCTGCTCCCCTCTTAACCACTAATTATTTCCCTATTTCCCGATCAGTCGAATCAGGGGGCGGACAGAGTTCCACTATCTGCATAGGTCAAATTCTTCAGCAATGGCTGTAGACAGGTAAGAATGGCCTGGGAATGATCATAGTTTGTTAGGCATCAAGGCTGACAGCTGTAACATAACAATGAGCACAATTTGCTTAACATGAACCTTCGCTGAGAATGAAGATAAAAATGTTTATTTTAAATAATTTATCAAAGTACAATTATTCATGACACAGTACCAGAGAATAGCTGTGTTTATAACTACTAGCAAAATGCATCAATTTCATCCAAATATTACCTGACCTCAGTGATTTTATGTGTGTCATCATGCCCAGTATAATTTAAGGAGCAATTTATAAAAATCAATATAGTATGCAGGTAACCTCTTAATGAGTTCTGACGTATTTCCTACCTCAACTGGAAGACACTTAAGAACCTCAGATCATGGTTATATGGGATCATAAGGTCATATTCAAATAACCAGAGAAATCTCAGCTGCCAAAAAAATCAAGCGGATGCACAATATGAATTTCACAAAAACACTTCATATTCATTCCTTTTCATAAGAATGGTTGAGAAAAAAAAAACAAAAATAAATCAACTTTTTAGCCATGGTAAAAATCAATTTTTAACAAACATAAATGCTCTAGTTTAGAACTGCCAGCTAAGGAATCAAGTGTGACAGCTTTTAACTTAGATTTAATAAATGCAAAAACTTTCACCCCTATTGCTTCCAGGAGCTCTAAAAGTTTCCTAATCCTGAATACAGCAAAAAGTATCTCCAGAAGAGGATAATTTTTTTAAATATTCCAACTTCAAAATAAACCAATTTGGTTCAGTGTTTCCTTAAAAATTCTCTCTTATACAAATGGTTATTAAACACCTAGAATGTAAAGTAGAGGGCATCAAAATCTCTACATAATAAAAATCTCAAGCTGGTGAGAACTCCATATCTGATGAAGACCATCCATGTTATTTCAATGCACTGTGAACAGCAAGCCTCAGTGTTTGGACACATGTTGATTTTATTCTCTTTCCCTAAAGAGGTCATATTTGTTAGTCATTGAATTCTGTATACACATTCAATAAGAAACTGCTATTCTATTTACTGTATATCTGTTCTATTCACACAGAAGATTGATATGTAGAATTTGGCATAATTAGTCAAGAGCCTGAAAATAGATACAAACATATCGAAAAGAAAATTCAGAATGCCTTTGGAGTGTGCTTGAGGAACCTGTTGTCTTGAAAAAATATAAGTCATCTTTTGATAAATGATACTATGCTGGTGAGATGCTGTTGCTGCTGTTTTTTCCATCACTGTAGTGAATAACAGCAATATCACTACATCCATTTCATTATACTTTTACAGGTTTAATTATGCAATGAAATTATGAATGAGTCTCATAGTCCCACCTATGAGGACAAGTTATGTAAATATTTTTATGTTTGTGGTTCATTTTTAAAATCTATATTTGGGAACAAATAAATGAAGTACTTCATTGTCTACTGGTTACAGAACACATCGAACTCATTACCTCAAAATGTTATTCAAATTGGGACTCTGAAAATGTTTAAGAGTTTAGGTGGATTAACAGATCAACTCCCTTACAAGTTATTTAAAGGGTAACATACTTGAACTAGAGAATAATGTTACAAAGACAGTACTATAAACTCTTCCCAAAATGTAACTTGTGTGCTATTGCCATAAATGAAGACTCACAATATCTTACAGTCAAAAGGAATGTTACTTACTTAAATTCTCAACTCCATATTTTACTGATGGAAAAAAAAATAGCTTTCAAAAGTTTAAATAATTTCCCAGAGTCAAATAAATGGTGGTGAGCCTGGATAGAATTTCTGCATATTCATCTGATTAGAATTTAAAATCTAGATGGACTGTGTTGCTAATTCAACAAGCATGTTTCTAAACAAAATGAAAAATAAGAAATCATAGAAAATTTCTATAGAGGAAATAGTGTCTTGGTATCAATTTACATGATAGTAAAAAAATGTGTTCTATATTCCTTCTGTCTTTTAAACTTTATATCATAATTACTTTTTAATGTCTTAAATTAAAGCAGATGGGAAGATAAGCAGATTAGGATATATTCAGATAATGTGATCTTATTATCACAA
Source organism: Panthera leo (assembly GCF_018350215.1). Lineage (NCBI taxonomy): Eukaryota > Metazoa > Chordata > Mammalia > Carnivora > Felidae > Panthera > Panthera leo. The sequence goes on along the minus strand of NC_056679.1, from coordinate 164,049,487 downwards.
TCCAGGAGTGGCCTTAAGAGATCATTAGTTGTGATACCTATGCAGTACAAAGAAACAGAGGTAAATATTAACCACAATAACATAAGATGAAACAAGAAATCATTATATTTAGCAGAAATTTACTACTTTTTATGCCAGAATTACACACTGGAAGCTTATAGGTAGACTCTGGCATTCAACTTTTGATTTGGTCCACTCGTGTTTTATTTTTTATAAATTGAATTCATTATAAATCTTTAAAAATTGGGACGTTTCAAACAAAAATCCAGATTTGCCGATTCTCTCAACAATTAAAAAAAATGACAATGCCAGGATTGCATTTTCTTTTTTTTTTTTTTTAGTGTTTATTTATTTATTTAGACATAGAAAGAGAGAAGATAAGAGGGGAAAGGGCAGAGAGAGAGAAGGAGAGAGACCAAGCAGTCTCTACACTCATAGCAGAGCCCAATGTGGGGCTCTATCCCACGATTGTGAGATCATTACCTGAGCCAAAATCAAGAGTCGGCGCTTAACTGACTGAACCACCCAGGTGCTCCCCAGGATTGCAATTTCAAATAAGAAGCAATTCATAGGAGCTGAGTAGCTGCCCTTTAGGCAGATTATACCCTCTTCAGGTACCCTATAGTCTTCACCACTCCCTACTGTTCACTCAAATAGATTAACCGCCTAAACCCTATATTCTTATGAGGTTGTAACATGATTTGGTCATCAATATCTAATAATTTCACATACCACATCTATTTGTTCAACTCTCTACAGACATATATTGTGGTTAAAAATATCCATTAGTGTATTTTCAGCAGCAAATAAAATAAATACCCAACTAGAATTCATTAAACAATATAGGCATTTACTATCCTGCAAAGAAGTTCTGAACTCGGTGCTTAAGTTGGCTAGTTCATCAGTTCAATGACATCTCAAGCAACAACAATCTCTCGGCGTCCTGCTTTGCCATCCTGGGCATATCATCTCATTTTCTCTGGCTACCTTCTCTCGTCCCACATTGATGGGTATTGCTCTTGGTATCCCACCAGCCAATAAAGTCCGAAGTGAAAAAAGAGAGGGTTTCCTCTTTTGTATCTCTTTTTATTACTGAGGATACATTTTCTAAAAAATCCCCAGAATTCCTCTAACATCTCAGTCTTACTTCCTATAGCTGAAAGGAGGCCACATGGCTACTACATTAAGGTTCTCCAGAGAAACAGAACGATTCGGATGAGTGTATACATAAGTAGAAAGATGTATTTAAGGAATTGGTTCATATGATTATGGAGGCTGGCAATTCCAAAATCTGTGGAGTGGGCCAGCAAGCCAGGAATATAGGAAGAGCTCATGTTTCAGTTCAAGTCCAAAGGCTATCTGCTGGCAGAATTCCCTCCTGCTGGGGTGAGGTAAGTCTTTTGTTGGAGTCAAGCCTTCAGTTGATTGGGTAAGGCCCACCCACATTAGGGAGGTCAATCTGCTTTCCTCAGAGTCCATAGATTGAAATATTAATCTCATCCAAAAACACACTTACAAATACGCAGAATAATGTTTGACCACATGTCTGCGTACTTAGCCCAGCCAAGGTGACAGAGAAAATGAACCATCACACTATACAAAACTTCAACAATTAAGGAAGTAAAGATAGAGATGGAGGAATGGCTACTAGAGACTGAAGGTGATTTATTCTGAAAGACACATCAGTCGGTCCTGTTTAATTAAACTTGAAGCTTCAGAGAGAATAATCAAGGAAAAAGAAAATGCTGCCCTCTTAAATAAAGTTCAGAGTAATCAAAATTGCCACTGAAATGAGCCTCCTGATGAGGTGATTTGGGCCACATGCCCAAAAGGGAAGCCAAAACAACTCTTAGAATCTCCTTTTATTTTATGGAGGTTGATTCATTGCCCATTTCACAAATGTATTCTTACACAATGAAAATTAAATGACTTAGCATATTTCATCTTTTGAAAGTACCACCAGGAAACTTAGACTCAGCTTTATATCCAATCACACACCCTCTAACAGCTGTCTTCCCTACTATGATACTTTAAGAGGGAGGATAGCACACTAGTTAAAACACACATTCTGAAACCAAATTGTTTGGAATCAGATTCCAGTTTAAACTTAACAAATGCGTGACCTTAAGAAAATTCTTTATCCTGAGTTTCAAGTTTTCCATTTTAAAATGGTTTTTATTAATGTAAAATGAATTAACATGTATGCACTTAGAACAGAGCCTGACACCTATTATTTTTATCACCTTTACAAAAGTCTTTGTAATACTTTTATTATGAAAGTTGTTCTATGTTTATCTTTCAAAGTGGCATCAAGATATTTTACAGAGGAAAAGAAAGCAGTAAGTAGTCTCTCTAGATATCTCTCTAAGATAGATTTTTAAAACGTTTTATTTTTAAGTAATCTCTACACCCAATGTGGGGCTCAAACTCACAATCCCGAGATCAAGAGTAGCATGCTCTACCAACTGAGCCACCCAGGTGCCCCTGGACATTCATTTATTTAGGGGTGTAGAAAAAACTGTCTCAAGATGGAAAAGGGAGAAAGGATGGAATCGGAAGTTATGTCTTTAGAGAGAAAAGGGAACCAATTTCTAAGAGGAAGAAGTATGCAGGCAATGTGATGGGGGAAAAGGAAAAAAATCCTTGGGTCCCAAAGATAAATTAAACATAAAGATAGTTTTAGGACCCAAACAGCAAAGGAACTGAAGATTTCTCCTCATATTTATGCATAAGTTATATATTGCTGCACAAACAAGACACACTACCTCACAATTTCAGTGGGTCAGGAGCTCAAGAATGACTTAGTTGGGCTTTGTGTTTCAGAGTCATATAAGGTTTCAATATAGGTGTGAGCAAAGACTGTAGTCTCATCTGAGGCTCAAATGGGAAATGATCCACTCATGTGATTACTGGCAGCATTCAGTTCCTTGTGCTGCCAGAATCAGGGCTTTTGTTCCTTGCTGGCTGTTTGCTGGAGATTACCTTCCCTGTGCCATTGGGTTTTTCCATATGGTGGCTCATAATATGCCATCTTGCTTCTTTACAGACAGCAAGGGAGAATTTGAAAATCGTAGCAAGATGGGTGGTAAAACCTTATGTAATATAATCACTCACATGTATTCATGCATGTCCTGTTACCTTTGCCATACTCTACTAGTTAGAAGTCATGGATCTTCCCCAAACTCAAAGGGAAGGGTTTACATAGGATTTTAATACCAGAAGACAAAAATTTGGGAGCCACCATAGAGTCTGCCTGCCTCATATTTCTAATACTTTTTCTTCTTTTTAACAATTTTAATTATGTTAAGGCTTACATTGCTCTTTCTCTTTGGCCACCAGGAAGCCCAAAGCCAAAATTTTGACTCAGCTTTAGAAACTATATAAGGTCTAATAGTCTGTGTATCTGTAATATAAATACCAGCTTATACTGACCTTCCCTGTAGGTAGATGTCAGCTGTTGCCAGTGATTTATACATCTCTTCTCCATTTATTTTTAATAAATATGTTCCCATAATTCCTAAAATTCCTCTGGAGAATAAGACATTGAATCAATAATTGTACCATAAGGGCATTATTAAAAAGAATAGCTCAGCTTTGAAAAGTCATGAAGTCACAACGCCACATCAGCTTTTCTGGTTTTCTCCATTGGTACTGCAGAAATCCCACAGGTGAAAACACATTCCATCCCTCACCTTGATGTCACTACCGATGTCACTAATTATAGTATAAGTCATTCAATTCAGTTACTATACCTATTATGACCTTCACTTAATCAACAGTAATGTCCCTTTCCATTTCATTTTGTACGAGTTCTCTTCTAAAACCTATACTAAGACAAAAAAAAAAAATTCAAGCAATATAATCACATCAGGGATTAAAATTAGGGAGAGAAGTATTCAGTTTACAATATGCATTCTGTAAATATGGGCACGATACAATGTAGTAGGGAGAAAATGACGTTTTAGCAAAGCACTACTTTGAACTGACTTCTATGATACATGAAACATTTTAGAAGACTTTTCCTTAATTTTGACCAATATTAGTATATAATTTTTAAAAGAATTTTTGTGTTTACTTTGTCAAGCATAGTTTTATCTCATGTTCTCTGTATTTTCTGTTCCAATCATAGGACTAAAACAACTAAGAATAATTAGTATCTTTGAAGTCACCTATAATTTTTATGTCAGCTCTTTCAAGAAGTTTTTGTTTCCCGGTGAATAATAATTTCAGGCTGTGAGAAAATGAGAAACGTTTTAAAGTATGCTTTTGGCTTGTATTTTTCTCACCTTTTTTTAAAAATAAATGCACTAACTCTTTTCTGGTATTAACTTTACTCACTCCTACAAATTAAATGATAGTCGATGTTCAGGGCAAGCTGTGGCTGTGTTGCTGATGGTGACTGCAATCTTCTCGGAGGACACTGCATTAATCCGTTATATGGGTTATTGCAATTCACTTTGCACAGATGCAGCTTTTCAAAAAAATTTAAATTCTCTTCCTTTTGGCAAACCACATTTTCTTCATAGTCAACAACCCAGTTCCTATCACTATACCTTCCCAGTGTGACATAAGCACCCTGGGTGCTTTGTAACAGGGTAAGGCTGGCCCAATACTCAGCACTATGCACAGAATGTTCTTTAGAGCATCCCTGTGATTTCAAGAGGTAATAGTTATGTGCATGCTAAATCTAGAAGTCTTTTAAAGAGAAAAAAGGACACCACAAAGCTGCCTCAGAGGGCTGGGGTGGTGTGGAGGGAAGGAGGGGTGGTCCACTATAAAGCCAGACATGTCCGCTTTGGAAAGTTAATCTCACTGCCTGCACTTCACATAGGACTATTTGTCAGCAGATTGCTTTCTGTTCATTATAACTCTCATATTCAGGAAGAAGGAGAATTGGCCAAACCAGTAATATAAATGCATTGTATGCTCTACCCTCCCTCTTTATGATTAATTCTACCAGTGGTACAAATTTGCATGAATGAATGTCAGTGTGTTTTCTGCCCTGAACATTTCCTGCTGGCTTCAGTTCAGCCCTGCTGACATTTATTACAAATAATAGCTAAATATTCCTGATTTAATAGCTGCAGTGGCCCCACATCTGAAGGTGATGTCTGTAATAAAAGCAGACAAGACGAGCTTATAACAAATACTAATCAGATTGTGTTTGCACACATAATGGATAAGCCTCACAGATATACCCACAAAATGTAATGGTTGTTTTTTAAATGCAGCTGCCAGAAGTCACAGTTCAAGAACATATTGGTCGCTTTATTTCTTTTTCATTTCCCTTCTTCCTCCATCTCCTTAAAGTACCAAAGGCCTCTGTGCACAATCAAGATTGAATATTATCCCCTTTTTTATCTGGAAAAATGGGACACTAAACACAGAAGACTGGCTGTGGTCTTTTATTCATCTTTTGTTGCTCCTTCTAAACAAAAGGCATTGTCCCCTGATAAATTCCATTTTCTGTCTCTTATTCAAAGGTAGTTTACACACTAGCTACAGTGATTCTCACACAATGCAGGGACTGGCAAAGATACAAATAACTTTCAAAGTTCTTTCAACCTGTTGACCCAGGTGTCCCTTCTGAAAGATATAAACTAGCCCTTCCACACCTCTCACAATTGATAAAGGAGACTATAAAACCCGAGATTACAAAAAGAAGACACACAGTGCCTACTAAAGGCAGGTTTAAAAAGCTTTTGGGAATAAAAGGTGCTTTTCTCTTTATCCTACCCAAACTTCACAAGCCTCCATATGAAAATTGAAGGAGGTCAAGTTAGCATTGTCTTTCCCTTGACATTTAAACACTTAGGAATTTGACTCACTTGGCATTAATTGTGAATACTTTTCTGAAAATACACCTTTTTCTATTTTTGCAGTTTTCTTTCTAGAGTAGACTGTGCAGAAAACTATAATGAGCAGGGACTACAGCCACCAGAGTTTTGTTTTTTTTTTTTTAATATTACAATGAGATATATTACCTGACTGGCAAATATTCCCTGCAGTGCATAAACTGACTATATCACACTTGGGAGCAAAAGTCTCAATCACAAATTGTTGCAAGAACTTACTGTAAGCTAAGAGTGGATATTTTTGTTGAAGGCCCAATATCACACCCTATTCTAGAGAGCGACCTTAGGATGTCCCCAAGTAATAGCTTCTAACTCCCGCCCTCCTCTCATTCCTCCAGCAGGTCCAGTGTTCAGTAAGGCAGTGAATATGGGTCTTGGGTCCACTGGTACTTCTCAAGCACCTCACTTCTACCACTATGCCCCTAGTGTCCCACAATGGTCCCATGTGAATCAATAATCTGGAAAGTAGATCCGACAAAATGTTTATTATCTTGATATTCAGAAAATAAGTACAAATTGCCCACCTCATCATACTGAGCGGCATAGTCTCCCAATGGAATTTGTTGTTTCACTGTGATCTTCAAAAGAACTAGAAAATTAGGCAAAAAGTCTCCACATTGGTCAAGAATAGAGACTGTCCTCATTTTACACATGAGGACACTGAAGCCCAGGGAGTTTAAGTGACTTGCCAAAAGTCACACAGTGAATTAAGGCAGAATTTGTACTGTAGTCTTTGTATTACAAGGCTTTTTCCACTACACTATTCTCCATTTACCCCTAACTCACCTGTTTTTTTCCAATACATGAGAACCACTTTACTCAAGTCATCGTCCTGAGCTGCAAAGTTTGATAAATGGGTTTGCTGGATTCTCAATCTATTAAATCCATTTGGCCAAACATACGACCCATGTATTATTCTGTCTATCCAGGTCTTCCATTATTCCAAATGTGGCTACCCCATCACTTGATGGTGCCATTCATTTCTAATATATCATTTTTCCCTCTGGATGAGAAATCTTGTTTAGACTGACAAGGAAAGACTTCATATACATTTCTTCATTGCTAAGCATGACCCTTCCATGGCCAGCCTTTCGTAGCCAGGTATTCAGGCACAAAGTTGCTGTACTTTGTGTCTTTTCTCCCTACAGCATTATTTTCCTCCCTTTTTTGTCACAAACAATTATGTTCCTTCCAGAGGTCCAGTTCACATGCTTGGCACATTGTGTTCAGATCCCTCTGTCTCCCACCGTTTGCCTTCACATATGTTCAGCTTACCTAAATGTCCATTATGGTTCTGGGTCCATCCTCTATAAATCTCTTTTAGCATCTGTGTCCTTGTTATGCCCTGGTCTGGGAATACCATTTCTCTATCCCATTTTGGTTCTATTCTTAACGCTGCCTCCTCTCTGAGCTTTTTCCTGAACATCAGGCAGCGATTTCTTCCTACTCTGAGTACCTGATGACCTTTTTGTCACTTCCAGCACTTATATACTGGCTTACCTGTATTACAGTTAACGTGCACAAGGTGCCCTAGACCATGTCTTTTATAAATTATCCTTATACCACATAGCAACAGGACAGGGCCTTATTCTTCACTGGAAAAAATTATATATAGATAAATAGATAAATATTTATTATCCATAAGCCATAGCCATATATTTTAATCCTTAGCAAAAAAAAAAAAAAAGTCTGCCATCATAAAAACGATACATCTTTGCAACTCTATGTCAAAACTAAAATGAAGCATATGCTACTTCAATGTTCTAAGAGCTATTTGAAAACTGAAGAGAAAGCAAAATGAATTTTATAATCTAGCATAGTGTATCTAGCAGACGCTGTATGCCTGAGACCAGAAGGTTAAATGAGGGAAGCAGGAATCATAGGCAGGCAATCAATCTAAGGACTGACCCACCTTGGAGGGAGGGTGGGGGAGCTCATAGTCTGAGTCTCAAAGCCCAAGAACCAGGAGCTGATGTCCAATATCCAAGGGCAGGAGAAGATGGATGTCTCAGCTCAAAGAGAGAAAGTGAATCCACTTTTCCTCTGCCTTTTTGTTCTATTTAGGCCCTCAATGGATTAGATAATAAATACCTACCCACACTAGGGAGAGCAAACTGCTTTACTCAGTGTACTGGTTCAAATGCTAATCTCTTCCACGAACACCCTCACAGACACCCTCAGAAATAATATTTTACCAGCTATCTGGGCAATCTTTAGCCCAGTCAAGATGACACATAAAATTAACCACCACAGAAGGCAAGTATTCAAATGTTTCAAAGTCTAGCATCTATAACCACGGTCAGAATTCTAGAAAAATTCTAAAGAACTGAGAATATTCCAACAAAGGTACAAAAAAAATTCCACTGAGGCAATTCCTGAAGTCTAGATAAAGGCAACTATAACCTAGAACCAGACATTAAATTTTGATAGGCAAATGGTAAAGAAACAGGAAAGAGCACCGCCACTGAACAAAAAGAAAAATGTGTCAATAAGGGCTCAGAAGCAAGTCGTGTTGGAGTCTGGCTCTACTCTCAGAGAGTATTTTTCTTCGTTGCTACAATGCAGGAAGTCTGGTGGTCTAGAAGAACCTCTGTAGAGTCAGTCACGCTTGTATTTAGCCAACAAAAACACTACTAATTTGCATCTAAAAAATGAACACAGGTTTTTAAGAGGCAACCCACCTTACTATGAGACAATCACCCAAAGCCACGTTCTCAAACTGTAAAGTGCACATAAATTACCTGAGGATCTCATTAAATTGTAGATTCTGATTCAGTAGGTCAGAGATGAGTCTGGAATTCTGCATTTTTCACCAGCATCCATGGTTCATACTGAGTCACACTTTGAGTAAGGAAGACATACACAGTAGCTAAACTGGAGCCCAAAATATACAAAGAACATATTGTAAAATCACAACCTAATGCTTCAATAGTGTATATACATAACTTATACATAGACTGTATACTTCGTTATACTATCTGTAATAACATGTTATACTATTTCAGACCTCTGAATATATGTTATTATATTCCCTTGCCAACATTTAACAAAAATTTTGAAGCACTTGTTTTCCATATTTATCTCTTGCCTCTGTCTGCTTATATTCTTTTTAATAGGTTCCAAATGAGAAATGTTCACTTCACAGATTTTAATTACCTGAAATCCTTTTTTCCTTATTGATTACCAAGAGCAAAGTAGCTTTTTGCGTTAACCTTTCAAAATGTCCAATTTAATTTATGAATACAATATTTTTTCAACTCAGTGTGTATAGATGATGCATACCGTTTCATACTGCTGTTATAAAAAGACTGTTTTAATTACCCCACAGAAATGTGCCTGGTATGGAGAATTGTGAGAGCTCATGAACAGAACTGCCCAACAATTTATTGGAAGAGCACCCAGCATCCACAGAGCAATGGTATTCATGGTAGATAAAGCATGCACTCAACTGCGGGGGAAATTTGATTTGACATCACATTAGGATTAAATCAGTTATGAAATATTCCATAATGGCTGCCTTTATTTTGTATTTTTGAAAACAAAAGCCTGATTTTCTGGATTCCTGCTAACGGACCAAACATTGACATAAAGCCTAGAGACATCACAGTAGGAAGAAGGGGACTGCTAGTGATGAGGTCATCCCGAGGCATTTGAATCCGGGGCTCCCATTATTCCAAATGTGGTAGCTATTCTGGGAAGCTTCAAGGTCACAGAACCAACACTGCTTGATTGCATTCACTTCTCTGATGCCTTCAGCAAGTGTTGCTCTTTTTTACATTTTCTGGGCTTTGAAATTCACATAGCAACTTTATCCCCCCTCAACCCAATCAGAAGGCTTTCATGCAAGCCATTCTGCAAAACACAAAATCAGGGGGAAAAGAAGCTAAATCAAACTCAAATAAAAAGCAGTGATAGAAGGCTTCAACAAAGTCCACACAGGGAATCAAACCTGCTTTTAAACAAAAATATTGACATAGCAATTTAAAATAAATACCAGTTTCATATGCTGAACATTTTATTATTGGCTCACAGGACTGCAAATGTAAGGAACACATTCTTCTCTGAAACATTGCCAAAGGCAAACCTCTTAAAAACCAAACATTGTGACATGTTCTTAAGCAGCTTGCCATCATGTCGATTGTTGCATTTGGTATAACATAACGCCTGCATGTTCATTAAGCCCACATTTTGCAATTAAGGTACATATGTTTTGCTTCTCCAAATGTCTGAAAGCCAGGTGGAACGAGTCAATCGCTCTGGTGACGTTGAGCATTTCTACAACAATGCTGAATTCTAGCTCAGTATTTTGCATAGTCTGCCGATTATACAGAAAACAGAATTGCCGATATGTCCTTTTGTGTAAAGCTGTAAATGCTCAGAAGATCTTCGCAAATACTGGCTATGTTGCTGCTAAGGTACACGAAGCAGATGTCTACAATTACCCTGTTAAAAAGTTTCATTGTAAAAGACCCTTCAAATAAAGCACTGCTGCTGGTGATTGTACATTAATTGGCTTCATTCCTCTCTGAAAGTCTAGCAGAGCGTGGTCCTCTGATTTGATGCCACCCAACGCATACTATATGCTGAAAATATTGAGAGTCCTGGTTCTTTCTTTGCCTTTTAATCTTTAAGTAACGTGCCTATAAAGTAAGTGTAGTGATTCTTTCCTGACACTCAATATTTCTTCAAAGTTTTAAAAAGCAAAATAAAAATGGATTTCATTACAATTGGGACCGATAATACCTAAGGATAAGAGGCAAACGCAGAGTAAAGACGCCGACCTGAAGTTAAAATGGTTAAGTTTCATTCAGTTCATTGGAACCTTGAAATGGTGAGCACTTGGGCAACTGAAAAGTTAGGTGTCAAGAAGCAAACAAAATATGGCTTTCACAAATAAATCCCACCAAGGCTAGAGTTGTGTGACCTCCCCAATTTACCTCTCTAGGTAGAGCACCTTATAACTCTCATCTCGATGTCAGGAAGAGCTAATTAGCTGAAAGCTACATCTGGGGTGAAAGGGCAATGGGAAGGCACAACAAGGATTGCTTCGAAATTGCTCTCACTGTGTGTCTACTGGAGAGGGGTTCGGGAAGATTGCTTAAAGTGCAAAAGCCCTTTCTGATATTTCTGACAGTTAAAGTGCCCTAAATTGGAATGCACTCCTATATAACAGAATAAGGAAGAAAATCATTGCTGGAGAGTGTTGATGGTTATGGGAAGGTTAGGCTTTGCTGTAAAAGCCCATGCAACTTGGTGAGTTTTTTTTTTTTTTTAACAACTTTGAAAATATCAGATAAACATGACCTATGACGTTTTTCAGGTTTAACCACTCACTACTCACTCTTACCCAGTCTCCCACATTTAACTATCCCCAGCTCAGCACGATCTTCCACTGTTTCTCTTTTAATAATTTCATAAAAGATTTAGGGTCACCCGGCAATTTGATTTACTCTAGACAGAAGAAAGGGCAGGAATAGAGACGGAGAGCTGTGAACATTCCTAAGGAACTTAGAAATTACCTCCCAGAACAGCAGCATCAAAAGAGCACTGGAATAGGAGCCTGAGGATCCTTCAGTCACAAACAGTGTGCATCCTGAACAAAATATTTAATCTTTCTTTGATTTAATTTCCGCATATGTAAAAGGCAGAGGCTTGTCAACATCCATTTTTGACATTCCCTACAAGATTCCCACTTCTGCATTTCCTTCAGTGTTCTTAAATACCAGCATTCTCTTCTTCCCTCTGTACTGGCTTATCATGGACAAAATATTTCGGGTTTAATTACCTATATTTCCCTAAGGTACACTTTATTCAGAAATTTTCATCTATGAGCATATCGATAATACTCCGTGAAAAAACAATTTTGGAGTTTCAATAAATCTAAAAAATAAACAGTGACAAGAAAGGGGTATTTGCAACTGTTGAAAGAATCTCAGATACAAGATGGGAGTCTCCATTAACATGAAATCTTCAAAGATGGTCAAAATCTGGGAACACTCTGAAAGAGCTAAGGAGAATATCCAAGTGATTCAACTATGACTCCAGAGAATTCATAGCAGAACCACATGAGTGAGGTCCTAATTCATGCTAAGACCTCTTAACCTATATCTCAAATAAACATCATAAGAGAATATGCAGAGATTAAAATAAACCAAATACTGAGAGCCTAGTGGGTAGAAAGCACTGTCAAAGATGCTGAAACAGAGATGAACATGGTGGGGACCTGTCCAGCAGGAGATGACAGCTTTGTAAAAAAAGAACAACAACACGGGGCGCCTGGGTGGCTCAGTCAGTTAAGCGTCCAACTTCACCTCAGGTTATGATCTCACGGTTTATGGGTTTGCACCCCACACGGGGCTCTGTGATGACAATTCTGAGCCTGGAGTCTGCTTCAGATTCTATGTTCCCCCCCTCTTTCTGCCACTAGCACGTGTGCTCTCTCTCTCTCTCTCAAAAATAAATATTTTGTAAGAAATACAACAACAAAACACCCTCAAGCCCTTGAGCTACTTGCAGACCATAGACACCTTGAGGCAATTAGTTGGAAATTACAGTGATGTGAGCAAAATAAACTCAGTTGATCAAATCAGCTTACTAAAAGGACTAAATCGGTTAGTCTAAGTGGAAAACCATAAACTCAGTCCAGACTAAAATCAAACAATTTGGCCAGGGTGTGAAAGCAAACCACTGTTCGGTTAATTTAACAGACATTTCACTTTGAACCAGGTGTTTGGCTGACACTAAGCTTCATCTAGAAAGTGGGCTCTGGCTTGTTTCATTGTATTTATTCTAAAATAATTAGAGCAAGATGAGATAATGGGAAAACAAAAGAAAAACAAATGATCAAGATGAATATAGAAATCACATCGAACATAAAGAAAAAGAAAGAAGAGGAAAAGAAAATGAGAAAATTGAATTAGATGATTTCTAAACATCCTTTTTCAGCTCCTTTATTTATTTTGAGAGAGAGAGAGAGACAGAGCATGCAAGGGCCGAGGAACAGAGAAAGAGGGAGACAGAAAATCCCAAGCAGGCTCCACACTGTCAGTGCAAAGTCCCACATGAGGCTCGAACCCATGAACCATGAGATCATGACCTGAGCCAAAATCAAAAGTTGGACACTTAGGCCACTGAGGCGCCCCTGTCCTTTTTCAGTAAAAAAAAAAAAAAAAAAAAAAAAAAAAAAAAAAATCCCTTCATTATATATCAAGTTTAGAAATTAAAGAAAAGGGGCACCTGGGTGGCTCAGTCAGTTAAGCATCCGACTTTGGCTCAGGTCATGATCTCAGGGTTTGTGAGTTCGAGCCCCGCGTCAGGCTCTGTGCTGACAGCTTGGAACCTGGTCTGTTTCTGATTCTGTGTCCTTCCCTCTCTGCCCCTCCCCCACTTGTGCTCTGTCTCTCTCTATCAAAAATAAATAAATGTAAAAAAGAAAAAAATAAAAATAAATTAAAGAAAATAAGTCCAGGCCACTCAAACATCACAGATAACTCCAGGATTATACATAGAATAATGTATTTCAGACTACATTTATTCAAAGTCCTATTTAAATTATTTCTATTCAAAAATTGTAAGAACTTAAGTGCCAAATTCAGTGCCGGTTTTGAAGAATGAATTAAAACACACTTAATAGTTACATGAAGAACACACACTTATAAACTGATACTTCTTTCTTCTGATCATTTACATTTGCTAGCACCAAAAACATTCAAAACATAATGGTATTTTTCATCCAGTTATTCCAGTACTTTATTTGAAAAAGAGATTAAATTATATCACACCCATATGCTTGACCCAAAATTTCCAATTTCTTTTACATGGCATGTTGGGGGTGGAGGGCAGAGAAGGATTGCTCTAAGAAATACAAACTGAAGAAGGCCCCGTGTTGAAAATTGAATTATCTCTAAATATCTCTAGTTTTCCTTATATCTCATCCTTATATTTCTTTTAACATAGACAGCATCACTGATTTCTAGAAGTTTCTATAGTAGTTTGAAAGATTGTAGCTGAAATGCTTCATTTCCTGGATGGTAAAACAGTACTTCCTGTAGGTTTTTATGAACCTACCAGTGGGAAAAACCAGTGGGAAAAACTGCAAAATTATTTTGAAATTAAATGGCAATCTATAAAAAAATTATATTCATTAAGCTAACTTGAGTTTTCCATGGCAAAATAATACTATTTCAATATGCGGCTTATATAGACTTATCATGTCGCACTTAGCACACAATGTAAAAATATTATGACTAATATATAAATCCCTAGGAGAAATGGTTATGAAACATATTCAGATTCTCCAAAAACATACACTAAAAATAGTATTTTATTATCTTACATATAAAATCTTATCATCGCCTTTATTGCAAAGACTGCACATAACATACTAGGCATTCCCAATCACTGAATTTTAGAACTGAAAATATCTCATACACTGTATAGTGCAGGATAGCAAAGATACAGTGCATACTTTCTGCCATTCATCTTTTCTAAACCCAGGGCAGACAGCACCAATCAATTTCAACTTTCTCTTTCGCAGAGGCTAGGTGTGGTCTCCAAAGCTTATCCACACAGCGCTCCAGGCTGCCTTTACCAACAGATCACAGTTGGAACAGGAGATGAAATATATTTGCTAACTCTACTCCAGTCCAGCATCCTCAATGTACAAAAAACAAAAAACAAAACAAAACAAACAAAAAAAAAAAACAACAAAAAAAACAACTAAAGTAATGAGAACATAAGTAATTCCCCATTCTGCTATTCCATTAGTTTTGCAGTAGAGCTAAGATTAAAACAGATTTTGAGCTTTTATAGCTATATCTTGTTGCCTTAGAGAATTTTTTAATAGTAAGAGACAGGAGGTTTGAAATTAGAATATTTTTAATTTAAAAATCCCATTGCCTTATTTTCATCGCATTGCAGCTGCTGATTTTCATATACATAATGTGTTGTTATTTTTTCTGCTGCCTCTCTTTGTAAGCCAGAAACACTTTTTAAGAAAAGAACATTAGTCCCTCATCTTTTTAAAAAATATGTATTATTGAAGAAGTTACAGTTTGTGACAAATAGACTTGAAGAATTCATGGGGCCAGTCAGTCCTAGAAATTGTTTCTTCTACCTAGCACATCTCATGTTATCCACCCCCACATGAGGATATCCTAATGGGTTACCCTGATGCCTAACAAAGTCTATCACCCATCTTAATGCTGCATGAATCATTTCATCACCACTCAGACAGAGCTAGAATTCCCTTCCCAAGAGTTTGGTTTGGTGCTAACCAGCTGACATGTGGACTCTGGCCTCCATTCTCTTCTCACAACATGTCCTTCTCCCGCCTTCTCATACTGCTACACAAACATGTTACAACTCCAGCCCTTACAATTTTAATCAAAATAAGAAGTATGTTTGTTTCTGTTACCATCCAGTCATCCATCCATTCAGTAAATATTTACTTAGTACCTATTAGGTGACAGGTGTTGTTCTAGGTGCTAGGAGTCAGTAGACAATAAATTAAAGATGCTGGCTCAGTAAGTTTACATTCTTATTTAAACTTTAGCAAGTAAATATACAGTATGTCAGATATTGCTTAAGGCAGAGGAGTAAAAGGAAGATCAGAGACTATAGGAAGTGACTGGGGAGACTCACTCTTCTATGAAGGCTGGCCAGGGAAGAATTACTAAAAATCCAGTATGATCAGGGGCCTTGAGAAAGTTGAATAAATAAATAAAACCAAGCTGTTTATATGTGGGTAAAGAAGTCCTTGGCACAGAGATAGTATTTAAAGCCACAAGAATGAAAACAACAATGAGAAATTGCACTCCAAATTTTAAAGGCCGGAAGAAGAGACTAAGAAGGTTATCTCTAGTGATGTAGGAAACCAGGATAAAGGGGCATCCTAGAAATCAGTTACAGTATTTTAGGAGTGAGGAAGTGTTTAACTCTGTAAAATGATACTGAGAGGCTGAGTAAGACAAGGTGATAATTGACCATCCCATTTAGCCACATAAAAGATGTGGTTTTATGTACTCAGATGTACTTTATGAGAGTGGTTTCAAGGTCATCATCGTGGGCCAAAAAGTATACAGTATGTATACAACAGCCTTTTCTTGTAGTTTTACGCAAAAGAATCAATAAATGGAGAGAAGGGAATTTGGGGGTTTCATTATTATTGTTATTTTTTTAAAGATAGGAGAAAGCTCATATGTTTATTCATTGGAATACTCTGGTAAAAAGCAAGAAATGATAAGGAAAAGATTTGTTAGAACAACACCCTTGACTAGGCCAGAGAGGATAGGGTCTTATGAATAAGTTGTAGGGGTGGCAGGGAGATAGAGGGGGCTGCCACAACTAGATACATTTCATCCATAGTGCAAGATGAAAGGTGGAGTTTCTGTGTACACATGTAGGGTGTTGAATGATGTGATGATAGGACAATAAAGAATTTCTCTCCTGATTACTTCTGTGAAATGAGAAATAAAGTTATAGTTTAATAAAATGAGAAGGAAAGAAGTGTTGACGGTTGAGGAGAAAAAAAAGATTCTCTCTCCCCTCTATTAAACAACCTGAACCAATCATCCTCTTGCCCACATTAACAGAAAAGCATAGAGAACTATCTATTCTTTGCTAATTATCCACTCCACTGCTCTCTCACATAATCAAGAGTTGACTATAAGTTCCAGAAAGACTGACATAGGGTTGGCTTATTACTTTCACCTTGAAGGTGGTTTCAAAAATCACTCAGCTCACAAACATATTATATACTCTCTATCCCTCCCCAACCCCAACCACTTCCTAATTATAACCACATCATTTTAGCACTTTCTCTGACTTTACTCAGGACATACACAACCTTCTAAAACAGAGTTCCTCACACATGCATCTGCTTGGGAATCAAGAGGAGAGGAAACCTATTCACTGTCCTTTAGCCCTTCCAACTCATTTTCATTAAACTTCATCTTTATCTCTTTAGTCCCTTAATCCCTACGTATTTTAAGTTGTGGTCTGAGAACTATGCCCTAGAACTTCAAAGACTGGAAATCTACTAGAAAATGTAAGTAATATTGTAACATAAAACCTAGAGTAATAAAATGAGTAACTGGCATGTCCATGGTATCTTACTGAGACATAAACGCAAAGTGCTTCACATCCATGACTGTTCCCAACACGTAAGCGAAGCATGTTTCTGTTTATCTGGGGGAGCGGACTCAAAGCAAAAGGACTGAGGGAGCCGTCCTGGGATGTCTCTGGAACCTCTAAATTTTTTTTTAATGTTTATTTACTTTCGAGGGAGAAAGAGGCAGAGTGCAAGGGGAGGGGAAGAAAGAGAGGGAGTCACAAAATCT
This sequence comes from Panthera leo, assembly GCF_018350215.1. Lineage (NCBI taxonomy): Eukaryota > Metazoa > Chordata > Mammalia > Carnivora > Felidae > Panthera > Panthera leo. Next base: position 164,032,293 of record NC_056679.1, on the reverse strand, counting down.
GAAGCAGGCTCCAGGCTCTGAGCTGTAAGCACAGAGCCCGATGTGGGTCTCGAACCCAGAAACTGTGAGATCATGACCTGAGCCCAAGTCAGACGCTTAACGGAATGAGCCACCCAGGCGCCCCTGTTTCTGGAACCTCTAAACTCATCTTCTCCAACAGATAAAATATTTGACCTAGATGTTAGGGGAAGCCTTTTTGGACCAGTGCATTCCAAGAGTAGAAATCTATTGGAGTAGAAAGTCACATTGCTTAAGGTAAGATAGTCACCTCCCAGAGAAGAATAAGAAAAAATAATTCTGCTGACTTCGACTGCAGACTGAAAGCTAGGACTGGAAGATCTTAGAGACTCAGAGGGTTCTCTTTCCCTAACCTCTCCTAGGAAGAGCCTTACATATCTGTGATTTATTTGGCATTCATTACTGTGAATAACTCAGCCTGATTGCCTAAAAGCTAGTTGACAATTATTCAAGGCGTAAGAGAGAGTATTCAGAGGATGGCAGAGGGGAGAGCAAAGGGCATTCTAGGCCAGAGTTGGCAGGGGTTGTGATCTCTGGTGGCAGGATTTGAGGGACTATAGAAAGAGATGCAAAGAGGAAAAGGAAATACAAGTAAAAGGGAACAGAAATGGGATAAGAGGAGCCACAAGCAAACAAAAGGAATGTGATATTGCAATAACATGGAAAAAATTAGCTTAGATCTGCCCCTTTTAGACATTAAATGACAAAATCAATGTCCAATTAATTCCATAACTAAAAGGAAAACAATATTTTTTTCAGTATCTCTGTAGGCATCATATTTGAACCTTAAAATAATACGTTAAATCATCCAAAAAAGATTAACCAAGTAAACTTAAAGGAAATGTAAAATTTCTAACATCAGAAAACAGCATACAATAAAAATGCAAATAACTTTCTTTCATATCCTTCTCTCCTTCCTTTCTTTTCCTGCAAAATTCAGTCCAAAAATAACTGACGGGGCCCATCAATGTAGGTGCAGATGGTCCGCTGAACCAGTGAGAAGCTGCAGCATTCAGCTTCCTCTGGGAAGCAGGAAGAGAGCGAGAACAGATGAGCAGCCTAGCATAGTTGTCTGAGCTCAAGCAGGAGAAGGTCATGTCCATGTGAGGGAGAAGTCTGGCACATGATGTTAAAGGCCGAATAAAGCTAGGAAGACATCCAGAGGGATGGAAGAGGAAAGTGGTAAGCTAGGAGATTGGTTGCAGACAGATTGATGAAATAAGCAAATAAGTAGAGGATAAAGGGAGTGAGGTTACTCAGGGTGGAAAAGGGCTGACAAATAGATGGAAAAAAAAGATACAGCTGGAATGATGTGGGGTTGGAATTAAATATATCAATGTGAGCTCACTTATTTCATAATAAACATGCAGACATAAATACAGATGGAATGTGTGTGTGTATCACCTACCTCTGTCCACTGAGACCGCCTGTGAGCAGTGACACCCCAATGAGCACACTGAGACCCCAGTCTTGTTTTCTGAAGTGACTAGGAAATGAAAGCTGAGATGTCTATAGTGATTGTTTAGGATGTTAAATATTTCTCAAGTATTCTTTAATAAGCCTCCAATACTCTTATAACAATAACCAATAGTTAAAAGAAGATAAGAAAGAAGGGAGGTGAAGGTTCTCTGACCTGGTCTTGGGACTATATCCCTTTCACAGTCCTCTGTCCTCGCTCTCCTTGCTCTCTGAGCTACAAAGCAAAAATACCCCACTTTTTAGCTTGCTCTGGAGCCAGGTGCAGCCATACGTCAGAGTTCAGGCCATAAGAAATGGACAGAAGTCCCCAGAATTTTCCAATATGAACATAAAGCCTACTAGGAACTAGCCTACTAGTTCTTTTGCTCTCTGCCTTCTTCCTGCCTGAATAACATATTCCCTCCCTGTAGGTTCAGCAGCCATCCTGTGACCCTGAGTCAGGAAGCATAAGGACAAAGACCTACATGCTAAAAGAGAGGAAAGTGCAAAAATGGAAAGCAACCAGGTCCCTTGTAACCATCCTGAACTGCTACTCCAGCTCTGGACTTTCACCCCTGAATTTGTTTCATGAAACCAATAAACCATCATGGGTTTAAATTGTTATTCACAGCAGAATGCATTCCTAACTGATGCGTATATTTAAATAAAGAGTGAGGAGGAGTGACAGAAAGAAAAAGGTACTTACACTGTGTACAAACAAAAGATATGGGCCAAGGTATCAATGACCTTTATGACTGGGCTTCAATAGAACAATAGTGATGGTCATTCTAGGATTTAAAACATACCACAGGTCTACTAACAAAAAATGCACCATTTTCTAAAAACTACATATATATATATATATATATATATATATATACACACACACACACACACACACACACATATATACATAATACATGTGTATATATATACATAATAAATGTATATGTATATATATACATAATATATATATATATATATATATATATATATATATATATATACTACATTCTAACTCTATAGATTCCAAAATCTAATATAACTCTATATTCCTGAGACTGTGAAGTATACTAGCAAGCATTATTAATCTAGCCTTGTCCATTGCTTCCCAAATCTTTCTGGATTGAAAGGAAGCCAGGACAGGCTGGAATATATGGTACTTGGACCCAGAAGTGGTAATGGAGCAAATACACGAGAAAAGTTTCATCCTTTGATTGGGGCATAACCCAAAATGACTTCTTGTGAGCAGTATTTTATTGAAGTCTTATGTATTAGCTAAATATATATATATATATATATATATATATATATATATATATATATATATGTCAACACATAGTCTGAGAGAAGATACTATTAATTTAGATATTTGGCAAAGGGCTAATATCAGCATACATAATGAACCTCTAAGAATCACTGAGAAAAAAAAATAAAAACAGAAAAGATCCAACTAAAAAGTGGACAAGAATGAACACTTAACCAAAGAGAATATCTAAATGACAAAAAATATGAAAATTTTCATTAGGGAAATGCAAATTAAAAATCACAATCAAGTATTACTGCATACCTATTAGAATGACTAAAATTAAAATGATGGAAAATTTTATCAAGGAATTTAGAACAACCAGAACTCTAAATCCTGCTAGTGTGAGTATAAATTGCACAACCACTTTGGAAAACTATCTTTTAAAGCCAAACATGTACAAATGTATCACCTGGCAACTTGGCTCTTTGCAATGCACACACATGTCCCTGAAAAGACAGAATTGTATGTCATATCACATCTATCTGTATTAATCAAAAACTGTAAACTACTCAAATGCCCATCAAGAGCAGACTGTATAAACAAAATGTGGTATATTCACACAGTGACCACTATACAGACAAGAGAATGAATAGTCTCCAACTATACAGAAAATGTTGATGACTCTCCCGTAACGATGAGTGAAAGAAGCCAGACACACACAAAAGAACACACACACTGTATGGTTCCATGACTCTAACATTCAAAACAGGTAAAACAAGTTTGTGTTTTTAGAAGTCAGGAGAGCATGCTTACTCTTGGTCAAAGGAGGTAGACACCAAGAAAGTACACATAGGGGTTCAGGGTGCTTGTAATGTTCTGATTCTTGATGGGATATTGGCTGTTATCAGTGAAAATTTACCATCTCTACACATATATGTTCACTTTTCTCTATGTGTAGCATACTTCAAAAATAGATATAAAAGTTAAAATGCATATAGACTTTGCATGTGTCTTTCTAATGTATCCATGTTTAATATTTTTAATTTTTTTCCTTGGGGTAATCAAGAAAAAAATTGGTATTACAGAAAGAACAGTTTTATATATCAGCCTCTGTACCACTTAGCATCAACAATATATTCCCAGTGATGTCTGTTTCCCAGTATGAGAAGCATGAATGATCATATTCCCTGCCATAAGATCAAACACCATTTAGTACAGCACACACTCTATTCTCTTCAGCCTTATTTTTGGTTACACTTCCAGTCAATATTATATCCATGTCAAAATACTTGATAATTGCCATATATGCTCCATTCTGTCATTTCCCCAAATCTTTGCTTATCTCCACTATCTGGAACCTAAAACAGAAGGATTACTCAATAACAATATTTATTAAAATAATAAATAAGAACTTGGTGTTCAAGTTGATTATCAGCATTGACAACTACTCTATATAATAATCCCTCACTTGTCACAGATGTTCTTGGGGGCCACTCCCTATGGGGATCTGGCACACCAAAAACTCTAGACATTTTTCTGCAACAATCAGAAAGTATGAACCATGCCTTACTGCATCATGCTTTCACATGTCAGTAGTTAGTGTCACACTTTGATAAACTAAGACAGATGTAGCTTAGTAGACTGCTTCCCAGCCATCACCCATACATTCTATATCCTCCCCCAAACTTTTACACCCCACACAGACACACCAAATGTATTTGTTTTATGTTAAAAAAAAAAAGTGATTCAGTGGATATAAAGGCAGAATAGCTTACTGGTAAAGTATGCACTTTGGGGTCAGACAGCTCTGAGATCACACACTGGTTCTGCCTTTCTACCCCCAGAACAAATTCTTTGAATTTGGGAATTTTTTTCTTTTGCTCACACTGCTATATTGCCAGCACCTAGACCAGGTCTTGGCACATGATTGGCACTTAGTGATCATTTGCCGAGTGAATATATCAGTTTGGCAGCATCAAACATTAACAGTCACACCTCTCTTCCATACATAAAAACACTTGACGTCCACAGACCAGTGATGCTAAAGTTGCTATGCAATTTAGACCCCCTTATAAAGAAAGAACATGTGGGAAAATATATAGCCCTGTGTCACCAACAAAATTGAATGCAAATGGTAGTCACAAATTTCTATACACTGTAAAATATCCAAATTAAAAAAGGAAGAACTATGCAATAAATTATGCAATCTGGTTTTCAGAATAACCTTGCCAAATTTGCTAAAACTAAAACAACAAGGGTTATATTTTTCTTCACCAAAAACCTTCTCACTTGGAGAGAATAATGAACAAATTGAAACTAATTAAAGTATTTATCTAGTCATGGACATGCAGAGAGATGACAAGACTGTTGGGCTTGGAGTCAGATGGACCTAAATTTTAATCCAGCTCTGGCACTTATTAGTTGTATGAATGACCTTGGAAAAGTTTTACCTGCAAAAAAAAGATAATTATATATCCCATGTGGTTTTTACAAGGAATAAAAAAGATAATGCGTTAAACTTTTAGTACACAAGCTAGCACAGACCAAGTTCTTAACAAATGTTAGATCTTGCTATTTCAGTGTCTTGTAAATATTATGTTGGAGTTTTCACTTATTTCAATTTTTTAAAATATTTTTAGAGAAAATTCAGCAGCATCCACACTTGCGAGAGTTTCTGAATCTGTTGATATGAAAAAAAAAATCAAAAGCTTATTTCACTCATGGGGTCAAACTTGCATATGAGATCATCATCCAATCTTTATCTATTATGTTGAGTAAAATTATTTTCCCAAAGTGATCCACCTTTAATCCAGTCATAAAGAGCTAGCTGTTCCCAATTTTAATTGACAAATCTAATTACTGTGATGAGTTTATTTATAGTCACTATTCAATATCTATTGATAGTTTCTTGACCTTGAAGAATATCATCCAATTAACATGGCAATATGTGTTAATGGGTTTTTTAAATTACTTCACACTGGATAAAAGGTAAAAAGAAAAAGGAAAATTCATTTTCAGAAAGGAATCACGATTTATGAAAATGTGACATATATATATATATATATATATATATATATATATATATATATATCACAGAATATGCAACACTAAGGGTTTCCATTGCATGCATTTGATATTATAGTAGGGGAGAAGTGACTTTATTGATTGGTGGTGCATGGGCATTCTTTCAGGGACTCAGTCCTTAAATTCAGGCAACAAAATGTCTACTCAGCTCCCAGGAGAGAGTTTGGGGTTTGTTTTGTTCTATTTAGAATTTGTTAAATGTTACTTCATTCCTTCAGAATATAAAGTTGGTAGGTGATTGATTAATAAAAATCACCAACAGCCTGAAATACGTGGGAGACTGGGAACCATTCTTAGAAAACTGAAGGGGAATGATCACAGTCATCCCAGTAGCTCCTGGAGAGGGAGTAGAAACCATTCAGTTGCTGCTATCTCCCCTGCCCAGTCTTTTCCCATTCTCCATATTTACTTCACACTGTGTATTGGGCACCATTTTAGTCACAGACTAGGAATCACAGATCATCAGACCTAGGAACTTTAGATATTATTCACCCAGTCCATCACTTACAGGAAAAATGCTGAGAAGGTGAGAGGTAAGATGACTTATCCTTGGTCAAGTGATTCATACTTTTGTTCCCTTCTCTATCTCCTTCTATTATTCCATAAGCCTCTCCAAAGCAGGGACCTCGTATTAGGGTGTTACATGTACTGAAGCATGTACCTCCCATATTCATATGTTGAAGTCCTAACCTTAGGATGTGACTGCATATGGCGATAGAGACTGTAAGAGGGAATTAAGGTTAAATGAGGTTATAATGTTGGGGCTCTAATCCAATATGATTGGTATGCTTATCAACAGAGGAAGAGACACCAGAGATGAATGTCCACAGAGGAAAGACCATGAGAGGACACAGCAAGAAGACAGCTGTCTGCAAGCCAAGGAGAAAGGCCCAAGCACAAGCCAAACCAGCCAACACTTTGATCTCCAATTTCTAACCTCCAGCATGTTGAGAAAATAAATTTCTGTTAAAACAACCTGTTTTAACACCTCTCAGACTAATAGAAGGAGTTTGTGTCCTAGCACCTGGGACAGTAACTATTAGGGCAGCACACATGTTCAAGTTACAAAGAAAGGAAGGGACAGATGAAGGAGAGAAGAAAGGAAGGGAGTCCCTTACAGATGGAAATGAGTGTCCACAGAATAAAACCTCAAAATATCTAGGCCCTTTCCACTGCAGCAAATGCTATGACACTTCCGAATTCTAAAACCTGGTTAGCACTTGCTTTTGTGTGTGCTTTGCATATACTTTTAACCTTTAACATTTATTTATTATGCATCTGCAAAACAGTAATTTTATTGTCCATGGGTCCCAAATGCACATGTTTGAAATCAGCAGTTATATCTGAAGAGAGAAAAATAGACTTACCACCTGTGAAATTCCTATTTTGTTTCAAGCAGTTTATTAAGAAAAATTTTATGTATCGAACAGAAGTAGCTCAGCCAGGCTACATCTTAAAAATTTACACAGTTACTACAAATTATTTTGCTCTGATATCTAATCTTTTAAAGATAGGGATGGACAGGAGTGAGGGAGAGATTTAAGTATTTGCTTTTTGTTTGGAAGTGATATTTTCTTTTAAGACAGAATACGTAAGGGAGGAAATTGTGCCACTAGAGTTTAAAAAATACTCATTTTCTTGGCATAAGATAATTGAAATGGATGACTGCATTGAGAACTACCTCTAGTACAGTGAAGTGTAGCAAACTGATGCTCAGTGAGCCTCACTGTGCATGAAGATGCTGCAGTCAAATGCACTCAAGGACAGCTCTGAAATTGTTCTTTATTTTATTATTCTGAAAGATGCCAGGTAATAACCTATTCAAAACGATATTTTTTAAAACTATTTTTTCCAACTGGAATACGGGTTGGAGGAGACTACACTTAGGGCTTGTAGATATAAGATGACAACAGAAGACCTTGCCAGGTAATTTGAAAAGCCAGACCTTGACTGGCTGGCAATCCCATGGAAAAGGTTACCTTTTGATTCTGTCTGCAAGGCATCCAGGGTTCATCCCTTCTTCTCTATTGATTCTATGACCCTGTGGATGCCAGAAGTGCCTGCCTGAAGGAAAATAATATCTCTAATGCTATTACCTGAATGTTTTGGTACAATTATGGTCTAGCAATTAACTTACTGTGGCAGTTATATCAAGATTACGTCTTACCCTGTCACTTAAATCCACTGAACAATTCAAAGGGGTAAAGATTGTATGTGTGTGTGCACATATTGTATGTTTGGGTATTTATGTTTATATCTGAGTACGTTGTCTATCTGTCTTAGAGACAGAGGGCAGAGAAAGGGGAGACATAATATGTCCTTTCATTGAAACAATTCTCAGATTTGTTTATGCCTTCCATTCACTGCAACCTCAGAAGCCACCAAAACCATCACAGATTACTCCAGTCAAAAACCGAGTAATGATTGTTTTGCTACTGAATCTATTTTTTATACAAATTACAATTTGATTTTTACCCATTTAGCCTTCCTACCGTCCCTAACATACTTTGTTCTACCTATGACAATCCTATCCACTCTGTAAGGCCCAAGCAAATTCCTGTTTTATATTTAGTAATTTTCCTATACAAGTGAGCCTTGTGTTGTAGCCTACATAGTTTACAACCTCAAATTCACAAACCTGACCAAAAACATACATGCATGAGTAACTGTAAATGCTGGGTATCTATGCACATTTCTCATTTTTCTCGTACTTGATATAGACATCAGTACAAGATATAATTTTCCTCCTAACTCTAACACAAAAGAAACAAAAAATATTGAAGCAGGAAGATAAATGGCTGCTGACATACATTTGTATGGGAAACAAAAGGGAGTGGTAAGGACTACAGCAAACTGAAGAGCAATGCCTCTTTTTTTTTTTTAAGTTTATTTTTGAGAGAGAGACAGAGAAACAGACTGTAAGCAGGGGAGAGGCAGAGAGAGAGGGAGAGAATACCAAGTTGGCTCCACAGTATCAGCACACAGCCAGCCTGACAAGGGGCGCTCAACTGACTGAGCCACCCTGGAACCCCAAGAGCAATGCCTCTTTTTTTTTTAATTTTTTTAAATATTTATTTTTGAGAGGTGTGTGGGCAGGGGAGGGACAGAGAGACGGGGAGACACAGAATCCAAAGCAGGCTCCAGACTCTGAGGTGTCAGACAGAGCCCAATGTGGGGCTTGAACCCATGAACAGTAAGATCATGACCTGACCCAAAGTGGGATGCTTAACTAACTGAGCCATCCAGGCACCCCAAGGAATGTCTCTTTTAAACTGAACAGCAGCTACTCAGTTGCAGACCATGTTTCCTCTTAAGAATGTGGGTAGAGGATATCCATACCGTCTGAATTATCGGGAAAAGCCAGAATCTGAATATGTATGTAAAATCCCTTACTTTTTAAATACTGGAAATTAATTTAAAATTTTTAAAAATACACACAAACTTTTCAAAACAACATGCAGGCAAAACTGAGTGTGACCCAAACACTTAAGGAACAGGTTTAGCCCAACCCACCGTCTTGCCACCTCTGAAATATACATTCATTTAACATGTACTGCCTTATGTCACCTCATATTACTGTCTAAAACATGCATACATGCTCTCCAGCCAGACTGTCTGGGTTTGAATTATGTTCCACCATTCACTTTCTGTGTGGCCTTGGGCTACCTCTCTGTGTCTCAGTTTCTTTCTTTGTAAAATGCATATTAATAATAAGGTTGTTATGAAGATTAAAAAGAGGTCCTATTGGTATACTATTTAGAACAGTTTAAGGCACAAGGTAATTAATCACTATACAGTAGTTACTATTAAATCTTACATAGTATTATAATTTGTTATATTTCTTCCATGCCTCTTCCATGCCTCTTCCCTGACTAAACTGTAAATGCCTCCAAAGGTATGTTTATACAATGTGACACTTAACATAGTTTCTGTTTAGAAACAGATCTCAGTACTTTTTATGCCCGAAATACAGTAGAAATGTTAAAAAGATATTTAAAGAAATTGACTGAAAATCAAGGTTAAGCCACTGCCTGTCCTTGCCTTTGTTCTATATATTTAAATCTACTATAAGGCCAGCACATTGCACCGGTCCATGTCAATTTGCTCTATGATCAGTCCTAATGAATGTTTTCCAAATCCCAGACGTGTAATTTCCTCTTTGATATATTCTATCCAGTTTGTAGTACAACAGACAGGAACTATTCATGTCCTTTTCTTTTCTCCTTTTGAAAAGACTGGGAGAGAGTTAGGGTTAGATGGAACAGTAGGGACATGTAGGGCAGCCTTGTGTGGCTGGAGCCCCTGGGTCTTTCTCACCTGCCTTTACTTAAATTGACGAAGGTTACATCACAAAAACCTGACAGGGTGCTTGTAAAAATGGAGCCATTATTATCCTCATTCTTTTCTTCCACTATAATCCTTGTTCTCTTTGAAAATAAAGAGTAGGTTCTAGAAAGGGAGTGTTACAAAATGGAACCCCATATTTCACAGCATGAAATTCTGAATTCTGAGACAGATAACACAAATAGAGTTTTACACTATAGACTAGGATAATGACTGTACCAGAGAACTTTGGGACGTAGGCTCTAAACATATAAAGTTAAAGGCATGTCTAAGCCCAATCTAAATTTCTCTCTTCCCCAAATTATATTTAAAATGCTGAACATAATCATGTGTCACTAAGCAATCAAAACCCTTTTCCTAAGTCTTAATGGGTTGAAAGTGGCAGCAGTGAAGTGGGGCTAGAGAAAGTAAACATACAAGGTAGTTTAAAATGTGCTGCTATTAATACCAAGGTTTTTCAGAGGAGATTTTTAAAGTTAAAAGAATATAGCCATGACCCCTGGGCCACCTTGTTGTGTAGGGCACGCTGGTTATATGTGGGTTTACATGGAGGGGGTGGTGGTGGGAGAGAATATGGAAAGTATGGAGTTAAGACAGAGCTAGAGGTTTTGGAAGAAGCCAAACAAATCATGGAAGTTTAATGAAGAATTAAATAAATCATGTAGAGAAATCTCTTTTGAAAATTTAACTTAAGAAAGGGTTAAATTGGAAAGAAATTAACCATACCAGAATTTACAGTGCTTACTGTTTCCTTCAAATAAATATTCACTGATTGCTAACTCTGTTCCAGGCATCGGCCTGGATTTTGGAGAGAAACATGCAAGTGAGACACAGTATCCACTCTTGAGGAGCCACTGAATCTATTCCATGTATAGATGTGTGTTTGGAGTAGGCTTACCAAAAAAAAGAGAGAGAGTACATAAAGTAATAAAGAATGGTAGGAAAGGGAATGGTGGACAGAGTAGAAGGGGCTTCATGTGTGTTAAGCCTTTTTTTATTATTTTTATTTTTAATTTTTTTATTAATGTTTATTTATTTTTGAGAGAGAGAGACAGACAGACAGACAGACAGAATGCGAGTGGGTTAGAGGCAGAGAGAGAGGGAGACACAGAATCCGAAGCAGGCTCCAGGCTCTCAGCTATCAGCACAGAGCCCGAGGCAGGGCTTAAACTCAAAAGCTATGAAATCATGACCTGAGCCGAAGTTGGACACTCAACCGACTGAGCCACCAGGTGCCTCTGTTTTTTTTTTTTTTTTTTTTAAGTTTATTTATTTATTTTGTGGGAGAGAGAGAGCGCGCACAAGTGAGGGGCAGAGAGAGAGGGAGAGAAAGAGAATTCCAAGCTGGCTCCGCACTGTCAGCACAGAGCCCAACGTGGGGCTCCAACTCAGGAATCATGAGATCACGACCTGAGCCAAAATCAAGAGTCGATGCTTAACTGACTTAAACACCAGGTGCTCCCATGTGCATTAACTCTTGAACTGAGTGGATGCGGCTAGGCAGATGGCAACTGAAGGGCTTCACTTCATAAAATTAATCACTTGAAATGCTTATTTTGCTCCCCTTTCACAAATTCCAAAGCCCATGCCTGTTAAGTTATGGGGAAAATCATTTATGCTCTTGCATTTTGCCTAGTATGTTGTGGCAATTATACACTTTATATCCTAATAATCACCCTTAGTTTTAAGGAAACCATGGATAGTACTTTGCAAAACGTGTCCAATAGTAATACTATCTAGCTCTCTAATAAACTCCATAGACCTCAAACCCAGAAAAAAAAAATAAATCAAACACAGAAGAATTGGGCTAAAAAGGATTCAGAAGACTATAGATTGGAACCTGAAAATAAATAAATAAATAAATGAATGAATGAATAAATAAATAAATAAATAAATAAGACCGATCCTGGCTCATTTAAATAGGAAGACATTTATGAAAAGAATATTAGATAGGTCTCAGATCCATTGGAAAAGTGGGGGAAACAGATGCATAGATAGACAGCCAAGAATATGCCCAGATGAGGCCACTGACCTGGTCAGAACCCCACGATTACCATCTCAAAATCCTGCACTTTGCAGCTTGCACTGTCATCATTGTGAGCCCTCAACAGCATACACAGACACTGGCAGTCATGCCCTGGTACCATTAAGATTCAACCAAGCAAGGTCACTGCTACTGCTGACCAGACAGAACTCCTCAAAGTGCCCCCTATTCTAGGAGGATCACATCTGACTTGGAAGTGCCTAGGTCACAAGTCCTTGTCCTAGCTGCAAGGGAGGCGAAGAGAGCATCCAATATTTTCACTTGCTATAATGGGAAGCAGGTATGCCCCTTCCAAGACTCATAAAGAAAAGACCATTCTCACACTTAGGAATAGGGTTCAAATGCTGGCCTACCAAGTGGAATCGCTGAAGGGTTGTTTCCTCTAGCAGAAAGAATACAGAATTTGAAGTTTGCCAAATCTCAACTTGAATATATCCTCTGCCTTTTATTAGATATGTAGACGACTCTGAGACTCATTTTCCACATCAGTAAAACTGGGAAAACAATGTATGCATTTCTGATTTATGGGGAGAAAAACACACACACATATACATAATTTGGAACTCATTAGCCTAGATTTTTATCTCTTGGCATCTTTTATAATAGGAGAGAGATTTCATTTACCATGAAAAATTTATGTCTTGTTTTGCCTAATTAAAGAGAATGAATAAAAACAACTTTTAAAACTAATTTATAAAGATTCAGATCCACTCAAGAATCATGCAGGGATGTGAAATGGAATGGTTTGTATGCCAATTACCTGGCATTAGGAGTTTCCAAAGAAACCAAAATTTTGTCAACAAAAAATAAATAAATAAAAATTTTTAAAAGCCTAGTAGTAGGAAAGAAGGGGTATCCATGGAGAGATGATAGGAGAGAATTTGTAGAGCACTTGTACTCCTCCTTTCTCTTCTCTCCTTTGTGGGAGTACATAGATATCTCATAGGCAGCTGATTTTACAGCTAGCTGTTTGCTAAGCACCAGGACCTGCAAACAGTTGGGAATAGGGCAAAGATTACTCTCTTGAATTTCTCCCTAAGCTGAAGCTCCATGGTGGGGGCTCTGAGGCTTTCTGAGGGCTCAGAGCAGGCTGTAAAAATAATGTCAGGCAAGGATAGGTGGTCACCTGAGGAACTCAAAGACCATCTGTTTAGGAGTTTTGAGGAAAAAGAGGTGGCAGCATCCCCATAAGATTCTTCAAGTTAGGGGGCTGCAGAGAGAATGTCCCCTAGTCACCAATGCCTAGTTCAAGTGTCATACTAAGGAACCAGAACTTAGGGACCAGCTGCATCAAATCCTATCAAGCAGCCAGTGTTAGAGGGAGAAGAGGCAATGCCCAATCAGAGAGGTGACCCAAAGTCCTCACAAAGATCATTCATGTCCCTCACATGTCGGTCAGTCCTCACCTAGACCCTAAGCATTAGCAAATACAGGTGAAATGGAATGCAGGGCCCTACCCCTCCACTGAAAGTAGACATTGACCACAATGAGTAGTGAATGTGACCTGAAGAAAATTATCTGAATGTACTGAGATACTTCTACTGTAAATATCAAGGTTCTCTACTCCCCAGTCTTATCAGTGGGTAGTGGAACAGAAAATTAATGCTGACAAAACATAGAAAAAAAATGAGTAATATATATCTGTATGTTGCTGAGTTGAGGCTGTTGAATGTACTGCTTTTATAATCATTTCATAGTTGTGTGTGAAGGAGGCTAGGAGGAAAGAAGATGTATGGAGGGAACAGAAAACAAAACTGAAGCCAGTCAGCCATCCCTGAAATGAGTAAATCTCATCTAACAGAATAGATTTTACCTGGTACCTGAGCACCTTCCAATTCCAATTTTAAAAAATCTAAGAAAATGTTTTTGTGGGTCCTAAATAAACCTACCGTTCAACGCTTTTCCTAGAAAAAAAAAAATGTCTTTTACCTAAACCATTATCTACTTCAGCAGAACCCTCATAACATTTAAGCTTAACTCTTGTTGATTTTTTAGCTAAGAGCTACTCAAATCTTGACTGGCAGTGTTGTTTATCCCAATGAACTTCTAATAATAATCATTAACTTCAATAAACTTTAATAATAGCAATAACTTCCAGTATTAAATGTGACTTTCCTCCGAGAAATTCAAAACAACTTCACATTCACTATGTTATTTGTTCACAGGCATTCCTGTGAGGAATGAAAAAGAATGGGAAGTACATTGATTGAGCTATAGAAAAAGATCCAGTGAGGTTAAGTATTAGACCAAGGTCATAGAGCTAGTCTGCAGCAGACCAATGATAGATATCGCTAAAGGTAACTATATAAACTAGAGGTGAGCTAAACCCAGATATAACAGATTTGATTAAGGCCTACATCTCTGAAGCAGAGACTCGACGTCCTCACCAGAGTCATGAAGTCTTTGCCCTGGGTAGACCTCAATCTCTCTTTCTAAAGGAGCCTTAAATCAGCCCCTCAGCCCCTGAGTCATTTTACTTTCTTCCAGTTGTTTGGGTTGTAGTATTTTCCTGGTCTGCATCAAACTAGATGTTTTGGCCAATAAAATGGACAATTTTGCTACCCAGCCTCTGACTATAAGTACTTGTCTAACAATGAAGTATTTCTTCGATCAGAGGAAATTATTTTTTATCACATTTGAAGATCACCAAGTTCCCAGAACATGTGATCATTGTAAAATTACTGCTAATACTGTTTTAACAGGGAGGGGACAAAGCATAAGAGACTCATAAATATGGAGAACAAACAGAGGGTTCCTGGAGGGGGTGGGGGAGGGGGGATGGGCTAAATGGGTAAGGGGCATTAAGGAATCTACTCCTGAAATCATTGTTGCACTATATGCTAACTAATTTGGATGTAAATTTAAAAAAAATTAAATTAAAAACAAAGTATGTCTAACAACAACAAAAAAAGGTATTATCCAATTAGCTGATTTTTGCCTTTTCTATTTGCCACAATCTCTAGGCACACTGGTCACTTCAGATACTTGCTTCAGGCTACCATTGTTGTTTCTTGGGACTGCTACCAAGGTCTCCTTCAACATGTCTTCGTGTCCAGTTCTTGCCTGTTTTTTATCAAAATCTACACTCTCAACTCAATTATTGTGCCACGTGCCTCATTTTTATCTCTGTAATTCAATATGGAAAACTTTGGCCAAGACCAACATTTTCTAAAAAACATACATTACTTGAATACAAATTTTAGCAACAATTTGAGTATGTTGGCAAATCATTGGAATGGAGTTTTCTCCCTACAATGGGCTCTAAAACAGAAAATATACCTTAGCTCTATCTACTAAAATAACAAAATCTTTTTAAATCCTTACCACATAGTCCATGAGTTTCTTCCATAAAAAGTGAAGGAGCTCCTGAGATTTCCTAAGGTTTATAAAGCCCCTCTCTACAAACATCTGTCTTCCCTCCCTGGTGGCATCAGGGTTGGGGAAAGAGGGAGAACTGAAGTCCATGAAGACCCCGCTTTCTTCTAATGACATAAAAGTAGGTGCCAGCAAAGAAGCTATATGCCACATTTATGTGTTGTGGTAATTGGGAATTTCATTGTCTGCAGTGAGGTTATTAACCAAGTTATTTTTGGCAATGGTAAGCAGCCAAGAGGCAGTCACATTCTAGCTTACCTATGGGGAGCTGACTTTATCTTCTTACATATTATTCCCTACAAAATTTCCTCTATTTTTCTTCCAAACTATATATAGGTATATAGAGGGAAAGAAGTATTTAAGGAAAAGAGTGAGTTTCATGTTCTGGTTCCGGTTTATCCTTCACTCACCAAGAATAAGTTTCCTTTTCAGCACAATGGAGGCAATAATACCCTCTCTCCCTCCCTCCCCCTCCCTCCCTCCCTCTCTCTCTCTCTCTCTCTCTCTCTCTCTCTCTCTCTCAGAGAGCTATAAGAATAAAAGAAAATAATGCAAAAGTGCTTGGTAAACCATAAAGAACCACTCAAACAATTCACACATATAGCACTGATTTTTTTTTTTTTCAAAGCACTCTAAGAGTACATTTACTCTCTTTTCTCAAGGAGTGAGCAGCACTTTTCAAACCCTAATAAATGTCAAGGTTATGAAGGTACAATACCATTTGTAAAGTTCAGCTTCAAGGTAAACAGGGCAGCTTATTAGCATCCACAAGAACTGCAAGTTAATTTTAACCTAATAAATATCCTGAAAATACCCATAAGAAGACAGTCCATCATGCCACGGAAACTTATCCTTTAAATTAACATCATACCCAACCAGTTTCTTGCACATGCTGTTAGTTTTCTCTTTTTGCAAACTTTTATGATGCTACTATCTTCAGCAACAGACTCTATTTGGTATACAAGTGACCTTTGAAGTCAGCCAGCCTAGTTTCAAATTCTTCCTCCCACATATTAGTTCTGTGATTTGGGGCAATGTATATAACCTCTCTATCCTTCAATTTCTTTAACTGTAAGATAAAGAAAAGGATAATGCCTTCTTCATAAGAACATTATGCAGATTAAATGAAATAATAAGCATGAAACACTTAGCTCAATATTTGATATATAGTAATATGACACAAATTTTAGCTATTAATATCATTAATAATGATGAAAATAATTGCTAATAATTACTATACATTATTAGGGCATATTTGTGAATTAGGAATCTTCACAATCACTTTAATATTGAATGACCTAATATATAATCCTCAGCTGTGCCGGAAGGGAGCAAGTTATTTCAGCACAGAGAAACATACACAGGACAATTTTTCATCACCAGTTTGCTTTGGATAGGCATAAGTTGCTTACAATCCTTTTTTAATGTGTCTTTTATTCCCTTTCCGTTGTCAAGTATAATTGTCCAGGGGCAGAATTCTCAGAAACTTAAAGTAGGATTCTGAGGTGTTGTATGCAAACAAGAAAGTTATAAAATAGATAAAGTATAGGAAAGCCAGGAGATGGAAACATGTTAACAGTTGTATATGACTCGTCACACAAAGTTTTTGACCACAATGCCTGCATTCTATGTTGCAAGGGACAACAGCCAGTAGGTAGACAACAGAAGGTATCCATTTGTCATGATCCACAGAGTGCAAGTTATGTAGAAGCACGGTAGCCCTTCCTCCCGGCAACACTCACACACACACACACACACACACACACACACACACACACACATATCAGGCAGAGATAATAAACAACCAGTATGTTTGGAGATTAACATTCTGCCCCTTCTTCAGAAGACAAAAGGGAGCCAAAATTGTTTCCTAAATGTCTAGGTCTAGAAAAAGTATTCATTTGCTAAATAATGTGTGCCCTTAGGGGAAAAAAATAACGTTGTATACTCACCATTGAAATAACCAAAGGAAAGTTTGTAGCCGGCATACTTCAGCAAACTTCTCTCAGCTCCTGAAAAATTATTTCTTCTTTTAATTTGGAAACTTTCCACATGCTGCCCCTCTATCTATAACGCATGCCCATCCCCATCCAACTCCCATTTTCACTGGATTAACTTCTCTTCATCCTTGACTTTTCAGCTTAAATGTCACTACTACTGGCAAAACTTCTCAGACCCCCCATGTCTAGATGTAGTTCCCTTGCTAAGTACTTCACCTATGCCTTATACTTCCCCTATGATGCTCATTTTCACACTGCACCTTACTTACCTACTTACTTGTCTATATACCCCCTGTAGATAGTACGTACAATGAAGGCAAGAGCCATGTCCATAAGCAGTATGGACATTGCATCCTAAACACTTAACACAATACCTGACACTTTTTAGGTTCCTCTTTAATATTTACAAAAAAATAAATTTTTAATGCCCTCAAATTTCCAAACTGCAGCTAAATATAGCCATTATGTGCTTTGTCAATAATGTCACTGTTTTCTTTTTCAAACAAATATATAATAGGCCATGTCTTATAGTATGGTCTTCATTGAGGTTTTATATTTTTCAATGCCCTAAAAGTAAGTGATCAGACTTAGCTTTGTTTTTCCCTTTGCCAGGGAGGTAGACTCTAATGACTTCCAAGAGCATCTCAGACATCTTTTCCATTCTCAGATAGAAAAGGAGCCACTTACTCTGGGTTTTAATTAAAAAAATGCATCCTATAAAAAAAGGTTGAGCGGACTGAGAGGCAGACAAAAGTCCTGGCTCTGGTCTGTCTCAGTCAAGACCTGGCTCCTGGTCTTAGCAACCAACGTGAACCAAAAGCTGCTTAACTTCTCCAGTTGCCTCATATACAGAGTGATAAGATTGGGTCAGTTTCAAAGAGGGAAACATTTGAATGCCATTAAAACAGAAAGAATACTGTTCTTCATGAACAGTATCCATGGTTGTTGGGATCTATTTAAAAATATGAAAACTGGGCCACAAAAATGTACTAAAGAGGCAGGAAGTATCTGGCAGTATCTCAGGCCTAACAGGATATGAAGGAAGGTTCACTTTGGACCTCACCACAGCAATACACAGACAATACACAGACAGAGATCCCAATAATCAGCTCTGTCTACAGGGATGCTCACAGCCTTGGATGCTCATTCTTATTCCTAGCTCATCTGATGCTATCTAAACTCTCTTCCATTCACATGGGTCAAGTGTTAAGACTGTGTTTGGTCTGTCCGATTTAATCTAGGTTTAACAGATGAAAGTTTGGATTTTATAAACCCCACTGGTTAATTTTAGCTAGCTCTATTATTCCTGAATGGGATGCAATAGCTGCTTCCGGTCTCTCAAGTTCTCTTGCACCAATTACTTCTTTCACAGCAAAAAGCTAAATCCTGCATGAAACTAGTAGATGTCAGCCCATAATGTTATTATGCCAAGATTTTTTCCTCACTTCTGTGAGTTATCATAAACCAAAGCAAAAAAGATAATAAAAAGCAGATCTTTCTTGATGAGTGCTTCGGACTGGCTTTTCTAGCTACCATCACCACTGATCTTTTCCTGCTCAGTGATATTCCATGATTTGAGTGATAAATGTGAGGATTCTCATGTGAAGATGGGAGCAGTGAAGTGAGTGACGAGTCAAAAATGGAGCATCTGGCCTTCTCCTCAGAGAGCCATCAGCTCTTAGATCCCAGAGCAATTTACTTATTTGCAGGCAGTTGTGGAAGGACTGACACTACAGGAAGTTAGGAGGTGTGATTTGGGAGGACACCTGAAGAATTCCTCCTTATCAAAAATCAGATCTGCGACCCTGCCACAGAGACTAAAATCCCATCATAATAGTTAAGTCGTTAAGTCTTTGAGTTAAAGAACTTTATTTCTAGAGAAATTTCACAGTTTGATAAAATTTAAATAGTAGGGGAAGGAACATATTTTAGCCACTAATATAATAACAGAGGTGAGTATATCAGACAAGATTCATTCACTTAGCAAGATTCTATTGATTAGGACGCCAAATAATTATGTTTGGAACTTCCAAACATCCAGAAGTTTCCAAATTTTCTCCATCTATTAATTCAGAACATCCAGTTCCTACCAATTCCAACACCAACACCACAACAACCAGATATTTCTGAGATCAGAGAAAGTGTCTTATAGATACCTATGAAAAAAGGATGTTCCTAGTAGCATTTCCTTGGCATCAACAGATAAAGGGAATATCATACCACAGGGAACCACAGCTCTCTGGGGGCGATTATTGGACCTTCATATAATCCACACTTTAGGGAGTTCTATGGCAAAGCATAGTAGGAATTCCACTCAAAAAGAAGATGCAAAAGCACATTTTTTATGATTTTTCTAGATCTCTCTCCTACTTAGTCTCCATAGGATTCAGACATGTGCCCAACAGGGAGCTGAACAAGTCATGGGCACCATACTAAACTTGAGGTTGGCTCTGTCCTTCTGAGGCCAAGGTTCACTTATTACAACACACCCATCCTTCTTTTTCTCTCAGGATAAGATCTTCTAAAAGTTCTGTCAATGTAGGAAAAGTACCCACCCCACCAGTTTCCAGACAAATTACATTATGTTGGCATCTCACATAGAATCCTTCCATACATGTAAAAACATATAGAGACATAGAATAGCATAGGCTCTATTAAGCAGTCTAATTGCAAAATAAAATCATAGAGGATGAAGAGGGAGGCAATGGTAGGAGATGGAGTCATTTAACTAAAAAGGGCTTGTTCATGAACGTTAAACAACTGGAATTTACCTTGAAGACAATGAAAAGCAATTTATATTTCTTATAAATAGACTTGGATTCAGAGGATATATTGGGATGGGGCAACATAGGAGATTCATCTAAAAGAAGAGAACCCCTGGGGCGCCTGGGTGGCTCAGTCGGTTAAGCAGCCGACTTCGGCTCAGGTCATGATCTCACGATCTGTGAGTTCGAGCCCCACGTCGGGCTCTGTGCTGACAGCTCAGAGCCTGGAGCCTGTTTCAGATTCTGTGTCTCCCTCTCTCTGACCCTCCCCCATTCATGCTCTGTCTCTGTCTCAAAAATAAATAAACGTTAAAAAAAAAAAATTTTTTAAATAAATAAATAAATAAATAAATAAATAAGAGAAGAGAACCCCTTTTTTTAAAGTAAGCTCTACACCTGGAATTACTATGTACTCCTGAAACTAATATCACACTGTATGTTAACTAACTGGAATTTAAATAAAAACGAATAATAATAATAGTAATAATAATAAATAAAAATTAAAAATAAAAACAGAAAATAGCCATACTTGTATCAGACAAAATAGACTTCAAAAAATAAAATAAAATAGGAGCGCCTGCGTGGCTCAGTTGGTTGAGCTTCCAACTTCGGCTCAGGTCATGATCTCGCAGTTTGTGAGTTTGAGCCCCGCATCAGGCTCTGTGCTGACAGCTCAGAGCCTGGAGCCTGCTTCATATTCTGTGCGTCTCTCTCTGCCCCTCCCCCACTCACACTCTGTCTCTCCTTCAAAAATAAATAAACATTTAAAAAAATTAAATAAATAAAATAAAATACAATAAAATAAAATACGAGAACCCATTATCTCTCACCTATCTTTCTAATGGACAGACTAGCAACAGAATCTGGGCCAATATTAATAAAATATGTTAAAATCCCCTTAGAAAAAATGTGTTTTAATATAAACAAGACATACAAACATTCCTTCACATCTCTGTTCTTACAAAGGACAATGTGTCTGATTTTCCATGGATACAATTCTTGAGTTCCTCATCAATTTTTAAGAAAAATTACTATACTTTCCAAAGATTATATATAAAAATTCAGCATATAGAAACATCAAAATAGGAAGCTTTATTAATTATAAATGGTTAAATTACTTTCTTGCATTAAATTGAAATAACCTTTCTATATATATTAGTTCAGTATATTTCTTAAATGTATTTAAATTATTGACATATTTTTTCTAACAGACACATCAATTCAATCCTTAAGTGTAGATCACTGTCCCTATTTAATGAAAAAGAATTATACTTATTAGCTTATAAGTATTTACATCTTATATATATTTACATTAAAACATTTGTACAGCTAAAGAAGCAAAAACATATGTAATTTAACTTACTTAAGTGAATACTTTTTAAAAAATACATTATAAAAGAACAAAAACAAGATCTTCATATACTCAGGTAATCAGTAGCATTAACAGGTCACACCTAGGACAAATAAAAAAATGCACAACCTCTTGGTGTAGAGAAACATTTTGGAGCTTGTATATGTGAAAAAGATATACTTTAGCCGATTGTTCATATGGATAAAACATAGTGTACCTCCTTGTGCAATTGAAAAGTTTCAAAAGATTTGTAACTACCTCTTCTCAACTTCTCTTGTGACTCTACACTGAGAACTACCATGGTGATCCCTGGCTCTTTTCTGATTCACAAAGTGTTAATAAAGTCTATTCTTTAACCACTCCCCCAATACAGATAGAAAAAAATAAACCACAATATCAAAAAGAATGCAACAGGAAAAGGAAAAAACAAAATTGTCTGTTTCATGAATGTAAATTTCTGTTTGTTCTTTCTTCAAAATTTGTTCTTCTGTTTATCCCTCTCAGCCTCCAATACCATCTTCTTCACCTAATTTCTGGTCATTTGTTTTTGTTTTTAATTTTTGTTAATGTTTATTTATTTTTGAAAGAGAGAGAGAGAGAGAGAGAGAGCGTGCATGAGTAGGGAAGGGGCAAAGAAAGAGAGAGACACAGAATCCAAAGCAGACTCCAGGCTCTGAGCTGTCAGCATACAGCCCAACATGGGGCTCAAACCCACGAACCTTGAGATCGTGACCTGAACCCAAGTCAGATGCTCAACCAATTGAGCCACCCAGGCTCCATCTGGTCATTTGATCCCATCTGGTCATTTGTTTACTACAACAAACTGTGCTTTGATGATAACATTAGAAAATGTTGGTGATAAAATGAAAGCTATATTAGTTTTCTGTGGCTGCTATAACAAATTACCACAGACCAGGTGGCTTAAAACAACAGAAGTTTACTACCCCTGAAATCATTGTTGCACTATATGCTAATTTGGATGTAAATTAAATAAATAAATAAAAAATAAAACAACTTAAAATAAAAAAAAAAATTTAAAAAAAGAAATTAAACCTAATGGGAATATGTTTAATCTGTTAAATTAAAAAAACAAAAACAAAAAAACAAAAAAACAAAACAGAACTTTATTCTCTCACAGTTCTGGGGACACAAAATCCAAAATCAAAGAATCAGCAGGGCCATCAACTTCTGAAGTCTCTAGGAAAGATTATATTCTTTGCCTCTATTAACTTTTAGTGGCCACTGACATTCTTTGGCTTGTGAACCCATCACTGCTTCTCTGTGGTTTGCCTCCATAGTCACATTTCCTCCTCCACTTGTGTCTGTCCTCTCTATTTGTGTCTTGTCATTGGATTTAGGACCTATCTGGAAAATGGAAGATGATCTCTTTATCTCAAGATTCTCAACTTAATTTCAGTTGCAAAAACCCATTTTCCAGGGATGCCTGGGTGGCTCAGTCGGTTAAGCATCCGACTTTGATTCAGGTCATGATCTCATGGTTTGTAGGTTCAAGCCCTGTGTCGGTCTCTGTGCTGACAGCTCAGAGCCTGCAACCTGCTTTGGATTTTGTGTCTCCCTCCCTCTGCCCCTCCCCTGTTCGTGCTCTCTCTCTCTCAAAAATAAATAAACATTTAAAAAAAATTAAAATGGCAGGGCATCTGGGTGGCTCAGTTGGTTGAGGGGCCCACTTTGGCTCAGGTCATGATCTCACTGCTTGTGAGTTCGAGCCCCATGTAGAGCTCTGTGCTGACAGGTCAGAACCTGGAGCCTGCTTCGGATTCTGTGTCTCCCTCTCCCTCTGCCCCTCCCCTGCTCACACTCTGTCTCTCTCTCCTTCAAAAATAAATAAATATTTAAAAATAAAAAAAATTAAAATGGCATAAGTAAAAAATACTCGATAGACACTAGTAATTGTACGTAACAAATATTAGTAGATAAAGTCATCATATTTATACAGTCAATGGAAATTTAATGGGTCTAGAGGAGAATAAAAAAACACGTATTAAATAGCTACTATGTACCAGGCAGAGAGGGATCCAGGTTTTGCATAGCCTGGAGACCTATTTTTTAGAAAATAATATAAAACTATGAATAAAAAAGTAGCTGTGAAAGTGAGTTATGTATTTAGAATGAGGAAAGGATTTGTAACAAATTATAAAGTTTTAAAAAGCTGAAAAATACTATGAACATAACAAAATCCAGGAAAATAACCTATCACTTTTATCATTATTATTAACTGCCACTTCTGTAATACCTGTATGATACTTTTGCCCAACATTTTGGGTTCATTCTCTCTGACTGGCAATAATTTGTATATCATTTTCAATAAAATGATAACTCAGTCTTTCTTCTAGCATGGTTAATGGAAATTTGTTTTGTGTTATTGATAGCTTAGATGGTTTTTTCAAGCTGCAGCACAGAGGGAGTTTTATGTGTTTTTATGTTGTTTTATGTTTACTATACTGTTTGATGTTTACTATAAAACCACAGCTTTATGGTGTTTTATGATCACTGTGGGCAAGCTCTTGAAGAATCTCAGCACTTTGATCTTGTAATATATGCATCACCCCAAGGACTTGGCTAGGTTCTCCCTAGATGTACCCCATGGACTGAGCTAGGGCCTCCCTGCCCCCTTGTGACCTGGTCCTGGTTGGGAGAGGGCACAAGTGGCCACAAATCAAGATCTTTAGAGGTCTCTGATCCAGGGAGTGAGAGAAAGGCATCTGTTCAGATCCTCTGGATGAACAATGGTACGGTCTAGATGAACAATGAGTTCTACCAAGATAAGGTTTTCACTGAGGACATGGGTAGATGCGGAGATGCTGGTGACCCACAACTACCTAGAGGCCCAGGACTACTACTTAGAGCATTATCAGCACTTCCTCTCTATATCCAGGGAGGACTATACGCTGGAAATGAAAAGGAGTCAGGCAAGTGGGGGTCCTGAGGTTTAAGCTACATGAGTTTCATCTTAAATTCAAGTCCGGAGTCAGGTATTACATATACACACATTTTTAAATTTACTTTAAATGTTTAAATTGGTCATTTAAATTAGTTTGTAATATAAGATTACAAACACCAATTAGATATTATAAATATTATTCCCAAGTTACAGTGTTATAAAATTTGAACCACACATGTTATTGGGTCTGAAAAGAGATGATTAGACTTTGCATTAACCTATGAAACCTACTAGAGAAATAATTAAGATCACTTCCTTTACTAATAAATAATGAGGTACAATGTCCGTATCTTAATACATATGTGCATATATGCTTTAATATAGCATTGGTTTAACATTGAATAAATATCAATCAGAATACCTGAGTACCAACTAGGGCAATGCTCATTTTCATATAACCTTTTGCCTATTTCACAAAAAGAAATGTAGCCTACATACCATAAACCTGATCATATAGTAAGAAAAAAATACTAATAACAAAATGCCATTTAAAGTCTTACAACAGTTCATTTAAGCATACAAGGTACACAATGCAGTTCCTAAGAATAAACTAGTGGAGTAATCTGCTTTATGTTTAAAAAAAAAAAAAAAAAAAGGAAATGGCATTCTAAGATACAGCTGCATAGACTATATGATGAATATTCAACATATGAGAAAGTGACAAATTTATCTTTACTCCATCATTAAGCATTTTTGTGACAAGCTGGGTATTCATTCCATTAGGGGTCTTTTTTGTGTGCATTCTTTTTGTCTAATGCTTGCTCATGCCCTTTCCTGACATCCTACAAGACTAGTCTTTTCTTTTCTAAATTTCTGATTACCCATATTGTTAGAAACTCATACTCAGAAAACTGTTTTCAATGACAGGAAGACAAAACCTTGGTCAAAACTCTCATTCCACTACCAAAAGTTTGATCTAATAGCTTTTCCCTCCACCCACCCACCCCAAAAAAAAGATATCAGAAATAAATGTTTTCCATTAGGAAAAATATATTAACTTTTCGCTCACTAGAATTCCATCTCCTTTATACTTTCAGATTACTCCTAATTTAGGAAAAGATAACTCCTTATGTTATACTATCAATTTCCACATTCTCACAGTAAATTATTCTTTTCATACAGCTTTTACTGCTGTATACAAGGCAAAACATTTGACTGGGGAACTTCATTCAGTTTTAGATCACACACTAAAATGACATTCACCTAACAATAGCTCATTGAAATCCTGCCCAAAATGGATTCCTGGTGTTAAGGTGGAAAACAACACAGGTAATAGGATTAAACTTGGATCACTAGAATCTTTAGCATACTACACTTACTGAGAAGCTTACTCAGATTTTTCTATAAACTGTTAAAATTTGGCAAATCTATGACTAGAAGATTTCATAGTTCCTTTCCAAAAAACTTGACAGGAAAGAATATTCTCCAAGTAAAAAAAAAAAAATCCATATGAAAAGTACATAACCAATGTAACAGCAGAGTTGTGGCTCTTTATTTATTATGTATTCATTGCCTTCTTTATGTATTTCACTGCCCCTGGGTTCATGACCAAACATCAATACATGTTAACACATTTTCAATATTTATAAGCTAAAAGCTTAGATGCAAGTGTTATCAATAATGGTCCTGCTACTCCATTCATACTCACCAGCATCTTAATTATACTGCCTACCAATAAGCATCCTCAGGAATTAATGCAGGCTAACAGTTTAAACAATGTAATTTAAGGCTGCTTTAGGATTAGGATTGCCAAATGTCTCACTCACACTATTGCCTCTCTCCTCTTAAATACTTACTCTAGAAAGGGTTTTGTTTTGCCATATGACAGAATGTGTAAACAGGTGGCTGAGCTCAAAATTATACTTGCATAGTGATCATACCAAAGTTAAATAGGAAATAGCATTGCCTACTAATATAAATAGCAGTGACTGGTAAATAAAGTAGATAAATGTCAGAAATAAATGTTTGTCTAAACAAAGATGAGTGAGAAATGGCACATATTTACCATAAACATCCAGCAACATAACTTAGCCTATTTCACTGAACACCAAATAGAATCTACTTACTTTGTTAAAAAAAAAAAAAAAAAGTGACAGTCTAAGTAAAATAGCTTTTCAAATCACATTGTTTCCATTAATAATGCACATGCATGAAGAAGACTGATACAAAAATCTCTCTCTTAATATAGAAAATGGGTATCAGACAATTTTTATAAATATGTCTAGTCAGACTTTGATTTGTAAGAATTTAAAGGATCCATACAGGTCTAGTGTCCTGAAGGGTAAAAATTTCTCCCTTAAAAATACTGTTACAATAAAAACTCAACTAACATCCTACCAGAAATGGAAGGATGAACTCTGGCTACCTGAGAGTGTCCCAAAAAACATACCTTTTTTTGGTTGTTATTGAAGAATCTTTAAAAAAAAAATAGACTTTTTTCATTATCATAGAGTAGAAATTAACTATTTAAATCTATTTAAGTTCCTAACATATTGATTTCTGATTAATTAAGGCTTTATTGACTGAAATCTACTTGAATCCTACTACATCTTTATGCCCAAAATGGAAAGGTTTCTCTAGTTTGGAAGTGTGATTTTAATTACTCAGTAATAAGACATTGCTATGATGACAGGAAATCATCAGCAAGCATCTGCCAAGGGAATTTTCATTTTTTTGGGTGAAATTGAAATGAAATTGAAATGAAGAAATTCATTTAAATACTAAAATCAGATAAATCATTGCTCCAATTGGATATTTTCATGCTCTATTTCACCTTACATTAATCTACATACACACCTCCTAGTCCATTCTCCAAACCAAATATATTCTCTAAATAAATGTAGAGAATGGGGTGCCTGGGTGGCTCAGCCAGTTAAGCGTCCAACTTCGGCTCAGGTCATGATCTCACAGTCCGTGAGTTCAAGCCCCGCGTCTGGCTCTGTGCTGACAGCTCAGAGCCTGGAGCCTGCTTCAGATTCTGTGTCTCCCTTTCTCTCTGCCTCCCTCTCCCCTGTGCATGCTCTGTCTCTCTCTGTATCAAAAATAAAAACATTTTTAAAAAATTAACAATAAATAAATAAATAAATGTAGGGAATGTGTGCTAAACAAAACAAAAATGAAGGTGACACTGCTGTTTGCCTGACAATAGGGTTGAAAATTGTGATTCATTTAGTGAAAGATGTTAGAGATGTCTACCAAAGAAGTTTTATGCCACCCTTTTTGGTCAATTCTTTACAGGGAGGTTGGGTTTGATTTCTCCCCATCCCTCTCACCTGTCTCCATCTCTCTCTCCCTCTCCCCACACCGCCCCCCCCCCCCCCCCCCGCGCAGACAGACACTATGTGACCATCACGTATCAAATGCTCACATGTAGGATACATCTAATCATCATAACATTATGACAGTTAATCTACCTATTAATATGGGCATTGCTTAAAAAAAGTCACATATTTCAATATCACCAACTTGCCCCACAACTTCAAATCTCTGCAATCCTAGTAAATCAAGTGTTTTGGGTTTTTTTTAACATTTTTATTTATTATGGAGAGAGAGAGACAGAGACAGAGCATGAGCATGAGCATGAGCATGAGCATGAGCAGGGGAGAGGCAGAGAGAGGAGGAGACACAGAATCCGAAGCAGGCTCCAGGCTTCGAGCTGTCAGCACAGAGCCCGATTCGGGGCTCAAACTCACAAACCGCGAGATCATGACCTGAGCTGAAGATACTTAACCAACTGAGCCACCCAGGTGCCCCAAATCAAGTGTTTTATTAAAGAGCTTTTATTAAAGAGCAAAAAATAGAGGTCAATAGGTATATCAAAAGTTTGCATTTTTAAATATTGTGTTTTTAAATTTGTGTTTTTAAATATTACCTAGTGACTAATTATTCTTACTTCAGATAGAATTCTGCTTAGAACAGATAGGATTTTTCTAGAACATAGATTAAAAGAAGAAAATTACAGAAGAGGGAAAACACATGTTTAAGACAGCCAGAAAAGCCAGTTTCTTAAAGATATATATATGATGCAGTATCAAAAAAATCAGTATATATATATACGTATATATATATATATACGTATATATATATATATATATATATATATACGTATATATATATATATGAAATGCAATAACAAAGAATCACAGTGATCATTTAGCCTAAGGACACGACAACTCAATGACCCAAAAACTCCCAAAAGTACCTATTATACGGTATATGCTGATGATGTTCCATCACCTACAAGTGATCTAATTTTGTTTATATAATTAACATAGGTAGAAAAATGAGTGAGTTTGAGAGAAAATTTTCTGTAGAAAAAGATTTTTAAAATATAGTCTGATAATAAATCCAAGGTTTTGTTGTTATAAAATTTATTTATGAAGACTATTGGGGCACCTGGGTGGCTCAGTCAGTTGAGGGTCTGATTTTGGCTCAGGTCATGACCTCACAGCCTGTGAGTTCTAGCCCATGTCAGGCTCTGTGCTGACAGCTCAGAGTCTGGAGCCAGCCTTGGATTCTCTGTCTCCCTCTCTCTCTCTGCCCCTTCCCTGTTCATGCTCTGTCTCTCTCTCACAAATAAATAAATATTTTAAAAAATTTTAATAAAATAAAATTTATTTATGAAGAATATTGCATTCACTGATTATAAGTAGTCACTAATTGCTGTAGGAACTTAATGTTTTTGTATATCACACACTCTAAGACACAAGCTTATACAATCCCATTTTCACACTTAACATCATGGACTATTCTCTAAAAAGTAAGAAAACAAAAGGGTATATTAATATCTTTGGGCCTACTTAGAATAATAGGAGAGAGATTTGTGTTAAGCAAATAATCAGTCTGAATAATAAACCCCAACCCAATGAGGCTGGGTTATTTCTGGGGCAAAAAATAGAGTATACAGGAAAAACAAATGACAAACATAAAAAAGAAAGAATAGAATAACTTGACTCAAAGTGTGGCAGAAAAAAAGGGATGACACATTACAGAAAAAGATGATCTATAATACGTGAAACTCACATTATATAAAAGAAGATAACAGAAGAGAGACAGGAAAGAAAAGGAGTAAATTCCAATATTTTAGGATGGAAACAGCCAGGAATCAAGCCCTTCTTAACGGAAGCCTCCAGGGTCCAGGAAATCTGATCTATAGAAAAAGGACTGTTAACATTGTGACCCAAAGATCAGCCTTCAGACCACCTCTGAGAAAAAGAAAATTATAACCATGAATACCCTAGCCAAACAGTAAAACTTTCTGCATTTCTGTGGTAAAGTACATCATCACCAAAGGTCTTACTACTTTGGTTTTAGGAATAATCAGAAATATTCAACTCCTGTGAAACGAGGAACCCATAAATAACCTCATCTTAAGTATTAGAAATTGGCCTGTAAAACGGGAAAATGATTAAAGTATTTTCCTTAATCTTTCTTCCAACTCTAATAATTTCTTTCCTTTCCTTTTGTCCTTTGTGTGGAGGACAAAGCTTGTCAAGATTCCTGCCTGCAACACAAACACAACCATCTTTCCTCCAGGTCCCAACCCAACTGTAGATCCATCATTTCAAATGACAATTCCATAGGAAATCAATATCTTGAAAGGAAGATTGCTTCAACTACTGCAGCATGGACTGTGGGTACAGCCAGTGAATTCAAGAAAGCACACCCATTTGTGGCTGCCGTTCATCTAGCAGGATTGATTGCAGGTAAGCTTCCTCAGAGAGGAGGGGGAGGAGCTATTCATTTCTTCTCTTTTCAACTTGCTCCTCTACTCTGGATCCAATAACAACAGTCCTGAATTATAAATAGCAGCAGGAGATAAACACTGTGGCCGACTCAAAATGCTAAATAATAACTCTACTTGTTGTTTAAAGATTGATGTTCTTTCCATTCAACATATTCTTTCTTCATATTGCACATTACAAATAGTGGCTGTGATGCACTGATGTTACATCTCAGGATACTGAATGCGAAAAATGGTGCTAATGTCCCAACTCACAAGGCTTTTTTGAACATTCTAGTCAAACACAACCTAAAAACCCTAAAAACTCAAAACTTGAGATTTTTTCCTGCTTCCAACACTTTAAACTGACACTACATATGTCTAAAATACCTGTTTTAAGCTGTTTATGTAATTTTTTTCTAAGTACAGATAGTGCATAATTAAAGAAAATATTAAGATTTGGAAGGGAAAAGAAAAAGTACAACCACTGTAAATCCATTTCCCAAAGATAATCATTATTATATCTTAATCTGTTTCCTTCTCATCTTTTTCTATATAATTGTTTTTACATAGTTAATCTTATACTGAGGATGCAATTTTATATGCCCTTTATAAAACTAAAAACACAAAACATTCCCCACAGTCATGGACACTGATCATCAATTTATCATATTTCAAGGTTGTAAAATAATTTATTTTACACAAGTACAATAATCTACTTAATTATCTTACTACTGCTGATGTTTAAGTTGTATCCAATATAGTATTTTGTGATTAGACATAACTCTGAGATAAATACTGGTGTGCATTTCAAAGATCTTTGACACATTGATAAAGCACTTTCTAAAAGAGTTGTTGACATGCCTCTTTTTAGATATGTATTTTTTTCAAATAAACCTCTTTTGCTGATGCCTGATGTAGATCATCAAAACTGTCCAGATATCTTTATGTCAGTGTATGAAATATGTTTTCTGTAAGAAGAGTTGAAATGGACCCGGGTGAACAGCCAAAGAACAAAGTGACTATCAGTATAGTCCCCAAATTTTGTCTTATGGCACATGAGTTGTCAGACTCTCTAATACCAAGGCTTAACAGTGACCCCACAAAAATATATGCATAATAGTGACCCCACAAAAGTATATATGATATTCACTCTTCTCTCAGAATCCTAAGTATTATGGAAAAGAGAGAAAGAGGGAAGGTATATAAAAAATTAGGAACCACATCAGACACAATGAATACTTCAACCTCAGACCCTTTAAGGTCAGGAAGAGAAAAAAGAACTAACAATTATTAAGTACATGATGCAAATCAGCCCCTGCTCCATGTTAGTACTTTTTATATACTTTTCATTTGACCAATTTTCCAATTTTAAGAAAAGGCCAAATAGTGTTACGTGGAAAAGATGATTGATTACATGACAGCCAACAGCCACGGGTTCAAGTTGTGGCTCTAACAAGCTCTGTGGCCTTGAACAAGTCAGATAAACCCCCTGAATAGTAGTGCCCCCTGTGAACTGCTTGGCTGGGTAAATTAATCTAAGTTTCTATGGCATTTTAGACTTCTATGGTTCTCTGTTCTGATTTATACATAGCAGGATAAAATCTATAGATTCTTTCCCTCATTTTTCTTACTGTTCTCTGCCCATATACTCAGAGATATTCCTTGCCCAAGGTGGAAAGTGGGATATAGACCCAAACAAATAATTCAAATGGATTTTTAAAGCATACAGCATAGATACTAGTCTGAAGATCAAAGTTCTTTCTATTTGCAAGACCCAGCCACTGGAAAAAGGAAGAGGTCTACTAGAATTCTAAAAATCTGGTTTTGTTTATCAAGAGTAAGAAAGCACTCAGAACAAAGGTTTATAACATTGCTTTCCAAACTGGTGATCAAGGCCCACAGGTAGGTCACAAAAACAATGTCCGGGGTCTAGGCTAGCATTGTTTTGTTTGCTTGTTCCTTAATGAAATAGAATAAAGTATATTATAATTTAGACAATTAAGACTAAGGTAAGTGTGTGATTTCCGGGATTGATATGAAAATGTTTTTGTCACAAAGGATTTCTATCAAAAAAATTTGAGCAATACTAGTTTAGATTATAAACCACATGAGCATGGGGAGGAATATGTAATTCCAGCTGTCCCAACCTTTGTATGTTCACATGTGATATGAGAGAGAGATTTTCTAGAAGACTAGGGGAGCAAAGCTAGGTACTGTTGTACCAGGGTCTTCCTTTTCCCACTGAAGGCTTGAAATCCAGAGAAGCAGAGCCTAAAGAAACCATCAAACTTTCATGAGAATATGAAGGCAGAAAAAAACTCCATTTCTTGTCTGGATTTTGTAGAGAGACTGCCTAGTAGTGTGATGCTTCCCAACATGGAGCCATCACTTTTGAGTATAAATTACAACAGGACTGGGGCGCCTGGGTGGCTCAGTCGGTTAAGCATCGGACTTCAGCTCAGGTCACGATCTCGCGGTTCGTGAGTTCGAGCCCCGCGTCGGGCTCTGGGCTGACGGCTCAGAGCCTGGAGCCTGTTTCCGATTCTGTGTCTCCCTCTCTCTCTGCCCCTCCTCCGTTCATGCTCTGTCTCTCTCTGTCCCAAAAATAAATAAACGTTAAAAAAAAAAAATTACAACAGGACAAATACTTCTCTATCTTGAGAAGTATCTGGAGATTCATGCCCACTCCACCATCCTTTCTTGAATCCTGTGGGATATACAGAGAATTAGAAAAGACTCCCTTGCCCTAGTAAGGCAGACTAATAAGTGAAAATTAAGATATAGCATCCCTGAAGGTTAAGGAGAAAAGAAATGGGGGAGGGGGTACCTACAGTACAGAATGAACTTGCCAGAATAATCGCGACACTTTGCTGATGCTGACAGAACAGATGGCAAGGTATTCCAGTCCTGAACACAGCAGAAAGCAATCCCAGACCTATTATCTCCTTCCAATGTCATGAGGATATGAAAGCACCTAAGAACCTAGATCACCCTAGAGAAGAGAAGCGGGAGGGGAGACTTGAAGTTGCCTGAATATATCCAGAAGATACAGCTTTAAACTGGAAGTTACCTTGACTTGGCAAGATTGTTTCCACTATAGTGGAAATGGGGACTTGTAATACATGTTAAGCTCATTAAAACAGAAATAACAAATCTGTTTGTGACTTTTATACATATTCCTCTTACATTAGATTTTAAATACTTCTAAAAGCAAAAAATATATTGTTGTTTTTAAATCACTTCTAGTTCGTAGGCCAGTATTTTCCACAGAGTTACTGATCAATAAATGTTACTTTCAGTGTTTCCCAAACTTTGTAATAGCATAGTATATACGACCATTGGAATTTATGCTGTGTGCTAGATAAAGTGAAAGAGGTTGACTTGCCCAGAGTCTGGGGCCACCACATGCCCCACTGATGTTATCTAAAGACTGAGGGAATCAATCAATGACTATACAATCATTTCAAAGCATGTAGTATGTGTATTACTAAATAAAATTTGCAGAGTGGATTAAATTCATTTGTGTGATACTTAACATGGCACCCCATATAAAATACCACATTTAAGGGGCACCTGAGTGGCTCAGTCAGTTAAGCATCTGACCCTTGATTTCAGCTCAGGTCATGATCTCAGGGTTTATGGGATGGAGCCCTCCATTGGGCACTATGCTGACAGTATGGAGCCTGCTTAAGATTTTCTGTCTCCCTTCTCTCTGTCCCTCCCCCACCCACACGCATGTGCTCTCTCTCTCAAAAATAAGTAAATTTGGGGCTCAGTCAGTTAAGCATCTAACTCTTGCTTTTGGCTCAGGTCATGATCTCAAGGTTCCTGACTTCGAGCCCTGCATCAGGTTATCCGCTGGCAGTATGGAGCCCTTGGGATTCTCTCTCTCCTCCTCTCTTGCTCTGCCCTTCCCGTGACCATGCTGTCTCTCTCTCTCTCTCTCTCTCAAAGTAAATAAATAAACTTTTAAAAAAAGAAATCTTATTTAAAAATAAATAAATGAATAAACTTAAAAAAATAACACATTTACTAAAGGGCACATAACATTATTAGTAAATGTCTGTGGCTTCTGGTAAAGGCAATCAAATCTTTCAACATCCTATAAATATTAAGAAAACTTCTGTTCACAAGTTTCTACAGTGATCCCTGTGTATCAGCACATCAAGCTGATAATGCTATATTACTCAAGACATTAATTTAGAATTTATGACAAGTATGAACCATTATTTCTTAAATGTTTCATAAATAATCAGCAACACTTCCCTGCTTATTAGCAATGGCTCCATGAATAAGCCCCTCAGTACACAGAAATGTCAGAGGTCCTATTGTAATCAATTACAAATAGGTTATATATTATTTTTTCTATTGCTTCTAAATGTCATGATGATTTTTCCTGTTTTGAAGTGTGCTTTTATTGCATTCTGGATTGTTTATTACTCTAAAAATCCATTTGAGTCATTTTTAAGTCCAAAAGTATATTTTACTGAGTGACCACATTGATTCTTTTGATCTCTACTGAATAAATAATGTTCATTTTTAATGACCTATTATTTTTCCAGGAGATCATGAAAATTTAAAAATAACTCTCTTGCTGGAACTCATGTCAATCAATTACAATTAATGATGCAATACAGAATTATGGCTAAATATTAAAAAATTCCATCATGAATTAGATAATAGAATAATTTTATTCGAGAAATTGTCTTCTCCAATTGCAATGACAGAAAATAGGATCAAAGAGGGCATGATTTTCATTTAATAATTAGTCAAGAATACAAGCATATGAGTTTACTAATTTTAACTGTTTTTTAACTGTATGTCCAAAATACTGTGGAAAAGAAATTTAATTACTTTTTAAAGGTGAATCTTTTACCTGAACACCAGTTTTGTATACTATATACATATTAAATAAAACTCTTCCTTTTAGTGCCAATGGTCTCTGAACACAAATAAGTTACAAGTCCCCATTCCAGTATTACTTTCCCCACAAAGCCTGCCCTGAGCCTCCAACCTAGAAATTGACCTCTCCCTCTTCTTGACTCCAGAAGCACCTAGCATCTGGACTGCTCAAATAGCACCTATCATATATGTCAGGAAAAGACAACATTCATCCCAAAACTGAAGGAAAATCAAAATACCTTAAACTACTGAATAAAAGTTTTGCCCATATTGAGGGGTTTCTTATATCATTTATACGTTTAAAATCTGTTCCAAAGGGAACCAGAAAGTTGGATTTGTTAGAAGTAATGGAAATAGCCAAGTATTTTAGCCATCATGGTGTTAAATCTCTCATTTTAAGACTTTAGTTCATGAATATTTTATTTATTAATATATACACCAAAGAAGTAATCTACATACTTATGTGTGAATTCATAGCAGTGTGGCTTGTTCTTTTGTGCAAAGTAGACTTGTCAACATTAAAATGCCTGTACTAAACAATAAAGGCATTTGTAATCAAAAGTGTATTTCTCCGAAACAATAAATACATTGGCAATGCCTGACAAGATGCTTATAACCCTTTAGTAAGCATATCAGTTCCACATGAGGTTATTTATTTTCATTTTTTCCTCCTCTCCCTTCTTCATAACAATGAGTTAAATTTTCATTGCAACCAATGTACAGTGGGCTGGATAATCCCAGTGCATAAATTACAAAATGCATGTTAAGGACTGAGTACAGTAACTCATTCCCTCCACTGCTCAATAAAAGGTTGCTATAAAACAAGTCTTACTTGTTGCACATGTCAAATATCTAATTAGAACTGCCTTAAAGGGACAAAAATGAAGTATCCAAAGGACATTGGTTTATTTTATGAAATCTAAAAAATAACTGGACAACCAAGTTATGTAGAAAACAAAGAAGCACCTGGATCTTAAGGGGAAAATGAGACCAAGAACTTAACACCATTAGGTCACTCAGCTCTTCCTTTCCCCTCACACCAGCTTCATTCTTTCTAGATGTAGAAGCCTTTCTCATCACATACTGACCATATCAACTATCAATCCCATGCCTATGTATTTACTCAAGTGAAATAAAAATGTAGTTCACACAAAAACCTCATACACAAGTTACAGGTTTATTCATAATTACCTAAAACTAGAAACAACCCCAATGTCTCTTAACTGAGGAATGAAGAAGCAAACAGTGGTATATTCACATGCTAGAATATTATTCAGTAATCAGCAATAAAGGAACAAACTATGATAAATGCAACAATATGTATGCATCTTAAATGTATTTAACTACTAAATGAAACAATTCAGACTCAAAAGGCTACACACTACATGATTCCACTTATATGATGTTCTTGCAAATGCAAAAGCACAGAGACAGAAAATATATCAGTTGTTGCCATGGACTGCTATAAAGGAAATTCTCAACTAAAAAGGAGTACAAAGAAATCGGGGGGGGGGGGGGGGGTAGGGGGAGAGCTAGAACTGTTTCCATATCTTGATTGCGGTGACATTTACACCACATTTACACCATTTACATTTACTGAATTTATTAAAATCCCAAGGACAGTACACTAAAACGGATGAATTTTACTTTATATAAATTACACCTTAGAGATTTTTGAAAAAGAAAAGACAAAAATGGCTTAGAAGGAAAGACATGACAAATATTAAAGAGATAAAATATTAAGGATATTGTCTTGGATATAGATCATAGGAGTCGCTGAAATAAAAATAACCAAAGCAAGAGAACAGAACAAATACTGAAAACTAATGTACAGAAAAACTCTGAGTTCAATATTTGAAACTGCATATCAACGGGAGCCTGGGTGGCTCAGTCAGTTGAGCATCCGACTTCGGCTCAGGTCATGATCTCACACCTCGTGAGTTTGAGCCCTGTGTCAGGGTCTGTGCTGACAGCTCAGAGCCTGGAGCCTGCTTCAAATTCTGTGCTTCTCTCTCTCTCTCTGCCCCAACCCACTCACATCCTGTCTCTGTCTCTCTCAAAAATAAATAAACATTAAAAAAAGTTAAAAAAAAAAAAAAGAAACTGCATATCAAAAGAGCACACATGTATCTGACAGACTCAGAACTACGATCACTAAGGTATACTCTAGTATAATTACTGAACTTGAAAGACACAAAAAATGTTTGGGCGTTTTTTAAAATGCATTTACCTTATAAAAAAAAATAAAATTAGATTATCATCAGACTTTGACAGCAATGCTTTATGCCAGAGAAAAAAATGGAATAATATATTTGAGAATCTCAACAACAGAATATGCGTCTCAAGGACTTCATATCCAGCAAATCTGATTTTCAAGTATGAGGGCATAAGACAAACTATTACCAACATTCAAGAATTCAGGAATGCTCTCATGAGCTCTTTCTAAGGAATCTACTAGGGAAAGAATTCTGGCAACCAAAATGACTACAGAAATATCAACATAAGCACTAATGACTGAGCATTACATTTATAATAACATTTAGAACTAAAGCTAAATGAATTAAGTTAAAAGGAAAGGGAGATAGTATGTAATTGTTATATACTCAGACCTTATAGTTCAACCACTAAAAAATGAAATGAGCAAGGAATGTGAACAGCATATACAAAAATTACTTATAACTCTGTTTCATAATTATATTGATAATGGTAATATTAGTAACATCATTCTAAGGCTATTGTATGTATAATTCAGGATACAGGAAATAATAAATTATGGCATAATTCTAATCCTATTATCTTCTATGTCCTTGAGAAGAGGTTACATAAAAACCCTGTAGTACTTAAATTTATTTGAAAATATCAGTATAAGCTCAAGAAGTATATTACCTTTAGAAATGTGTATATTTACCTGGATAGGAAGAACAAATATTGTTAAAATGTTGATACTACTCAAAGCAATCTACATATTCAATGCAATCCCTATCAAAAAAACACCAGCAGTCTTCACAGAGCTACAACAGATAATCCTAAAATTTGTATGGAACTAGAAAAGACCCCAAATAGCCAAAGCAATCTTGAAAAAGAAAACCAAAGCAGGAGGCATCACAATCCCAACTTCAAGCTATACTACAAAGCTGTAATCATCAAGACAGTATGGTACTGGCACAAGAACAGACATTCAGATCAATATAACAGAAAAGAGAACCCAGAAATGGACCCACAAACGTATGACCAACTAATCTTTGACAAAGCAGGAAAGAATATCCAATGGAATAAAGACAGTCTCTTCAGCAAGTGGTGCTGGGAAAACTGGGTAGCAACATGCAGAAGAATGAACCTGGACCACTTCC
This sequence comes from Panthera leo, assembly GCF_018350215.1. Classification (NCBI taxonomy): domain Eukaryota; kingdom Metazoa; phylum Chordata; class Mammalia; order Carnivora; family Felidae; genus Panthera; species Panthera leo. The sequence goes on along the minus strand of NC_056679.1, from coordinate 163,993,666 downwards.
TTACACCATACACAAAAATAAACTCAAAATGGATGAAAGACCTAAATGTAAGACAGGAAGGCATCAAAATCCTCAATGAGAAAGCAGGCAAAAACCTCTTTGATCTTGCCCGCAGCAACTTCTTATTCAACAGGTCTCCAGAGGCAAGGGAAACAAAAGCAAAAATGAACTACTGGGACCTCATCAAAATAAAAAGCTTCTGCACAGTGAAGGAAACAATCAGCAAAACTAAAGGCAACCGACTGAATGAGAGAAGATATTTGAAAACGACATATCAGATAAAGGGTTAGTATCCAAAATCTATAAAGAACTTATCAAACTCAATACCCAAAAAACAAAAAATAATCCAGTGAAGAAATGGGAAAAAGACATGAATAGACACTTCTCCAAAGAAGACATCCAGATGGCCAACCAACATATGAAAAAATGCTTAACATCACTCATCATCAGGGAAATACAAATCAAAATCACAATGAGATACCACTTCACTCCTGTCAGAATGGCTAACATTAACAACTTAGGCAACAACAGATGTTGATGAGGATGCAGTGAAAGACGATTTCTTTTGTACTGCTGGTGGCAATGCAAACTGGTGCAGCCACTCTGGAAAAGAGTATGGAGGTCCCTCAAAAAACTAAAAATAGAACTACCCTATGACCCAGCAATTGCACTACTAGGAATTAATCCAAGGGATACAGGTATGCTGTTTTGAAGGGACACATGCACCCCAATGTTTATAGCCACACTATCAACAATAGCCAAAGTATGGAAGGAGCCCAGATGTCCATTGATGGATGAATGGATAAAGAAGACGTGGTATATAGAAGACGTGATATAGATAGATATAGATATAGATACAGATATATATACATATACATACAATGGAGTATTACTTGGCAGTCAAAAAGAACGAAATCTTGCTAGTTGCCATTTGCAACTACATGGATGGAACTGGAGGGTATTATGCTAAGTGAAATTAGTCAGATAAAGACAAATATCATATGACTTCACTCATGAGGACTTTAAGAGACAAAACAGATGAACATAAGGGAAGGGAAATAAAAATAATATAAAAACAGGGAAGGGGACAAAACATAAGAGACTCATAAATATGGAGAACAAACAGAGGGTTACTGGAGGGGTTGTGGGAGGGGGGGATGGGCTAAATGGGTAACGGGCATTAAGGAATCTACTCCAGAAATCATTGTTGCACTATATACTAACTAATTGCTGCACACTATACTAACTAATTGGATGCAAATTAAAAAAAAAAAAATTAAAAAAATGCAAAAACAACAACAAAATGTATATATTTAAAGATAATATGTTTCTGTGTATTTCCCACCATTGCCTACAAACTTCATTTTATCAAAATGCCTAGAAACAATGACTAGCCCAACATAAATAGGCATCCCTAATACCCAAAATTTAAACTTGAAACTCAACTTTCCACTAAATAATCCAGAGTTTGATTTCTTGGAAAAAGTCTGATTCTAGGACTGAGACGGGAAAAATACAAGAGATAAGGCCAAAAAATCCTGTCAAACCGGACAGGGCACAGAGAAAAGAAGAAATCAAAAACCACCAGAATCCTGTCAAAATGCTCATAAGCCAAATTGAAGAGGCTCCCACTGGCCAAAAATGAGGCAATTTAAGCTTCAGAAAAATAATAATGCCAAGAGACTGAAACATATCAGAACATATTTAAATTTATAAGTTCATAAAGAGAGGGAAAAAACTCAATGGGGCTCTGGAAAATGACTGGAAATCAAGTCTGTATCTTAGAAACTGGTAAATTACAAGAAATAATTAAACATCTATACTACCTTCCTTATATAAATTGTATTACTAGGTAATCACTTAATTGATGAGGAAAAGCACCTCTTAATAAAATTATTCCAGCTGATAAATAAGAATAAAAAATTAGAATATCACCATTTTCCAACCCCTAATGAATTGACTGATCAAGGTATTAGCATGAATGGTTGCTAACATTACAATAAAGAAGATAAAGAAAGGGAGAAAAAGAGAGTGAAAGGAATTGAGAGCAAATCAGACATTAAGTGTCTCCCGATGAAAACTACCACCACCAATAGGTTTGCAAAAGGGATCAAACCCATCAAGCCTTTGGAACCAGCTGCCAATGTGCAGAAAGTCAGAGGGCAGAGGAATATGTTGAAGAGTATAGCACTATGAGTATGAAATTATCAATCCAGACATGGAAATTTTGCAGGTTAAATGATGTAGGTTCTTCAATAATAAATAAATTCCAAAGAAAAAATATGGATAGAGAGAACTATATATTAAAAGATATAAAAGGCACAGCTAATATGCAGTGTTTAAGACTGTGGTTTAGGGATTCACGCCTGGGTGATAAACTGATGAAGAAGCTCAAGGGAATAAGTATAAAAATCAAGGTAGTGGTTTCTATCAGGGCAATTGGGATTTGGATAGGCACATGGATGGATTCTAGAATGGCAGACAAAATTCTATTTCCTACTCAGGTAGTGGCTTCAAAGGTGTTCACATTACATTAATTCATTAAGCTACATATATTTTTTCTGGTTCTACATATCTGTTTTATTTTAAAACAAAAAGACATAATTCATACAGAAACCTGACAAATAGATTCGTAAGTTTTTCTAGAGAGAGTAAATATAGAAGAATAGCAAGGATAACTTTGGAAAAAGGAATAATTTGGGATCACTTTCTCTACCAGTTATCAATAGAAAGCTTTGGTATGGTACTAGGAGGGAAATAGGAGATCAATGGAACCAAATAGAGAAATCAAATTTTTAAACTCATACACACACATATATGCAGACTTAATATGAGAAAAGAACTACCTATTTATATGGTAATTAAACACACGTTTCAAATTGATTTAAGATCTAAAACCAAAAAAGCAAACTATAAAGGAGTTAAATAAAATATAGCTTAGGTTGGGGGATTAAGCAAAAGGGAATACTTTTTTAAGATATCCATAAGATTCAGAAAACACAAAGAAAATACTGACATATTTGAATAAATAGAAAGAAATTTCAAAGACAAAATATATCATAACTAATTTTTTAAATGACAGACTAAGATTATGTATTCATAGCTTATATGATGGGTAAGAGATAATTAGCCCTTACATACAAAGAAGGTTTATATATTTAAAATGCAATAATATAATAGAAAAAAATCAAAGGCCATAAATAGGTAATAGATGGAAAACACACACACACACACACACACACACACACACACACACACACACACACACACGTTTTTCTATACTCCATATAGAAAATGATGCTCAACCTCAATGCCATTCATAATTTTTAACCTATTAAATTTGCAAACAATGTTTGGGGCACCTGGATGGCTCAGTTGGTTAAATGTCCTATTCTTGATTTCCGCTCAAGTCATGATCTCATGATTTGTGAAGCAGCACTGACAGTGTGGAGCCTGCTTGGGATCCCTCTCTCCCTCTACCTCTGACCCTCCCCTGTGCTCTCTTTCTTATTCTCTCTCAAAATAAATAAACATTAAATAAATAAAATAAATAAAAATAACCAATGTTTGAGAGTATACAAGTATACAGGTATTGTCACAGAATCTTTTCTCCTAGAAATCTTTTAAATGGATATAACAGGGGCACCTGGGTGGCTTGGTTGGTTAAGCGTCCGACTTCAGCTCAGGTCATGATCTCACGGCCCGTGAGTTCAAGTCCCGCGCCGGGCTCTGTGCTGACAGCTCAGAGCCTGGAGACTGTTTCAGATTCTGTGTCTCCGTCTCTCTCTGCCCCTCTCCTGTTCATGCTCTGTCTCTCTCTGTCTCAAAAATAAATAAACGTTAAAAAAAATAAAAAAAAATAAATGGATATAACAATTTTTGAACCTAAATTATTTCTTTCATGTTTTTCATCTTTTTGTCTTTTGTGCTGAATTCTAGATGAATTCCTTGTCCACTCTTCTTAATCACTAATTAAATCTTCATCTATGATTATTCTACTATTCAGCCCATTTACTGAGCTTTTATTTTGATGATCGCTAATTTGCTAATTTTTTAAAGCCTGTTATTATTTCATAGTTACATTAGCTTCTTTATCTCTTAAAGGATATCAATTATACTTCCTTAAAATCCTGATTGTTCTTTAATTCTGTTTTCTCTGATATTATCCATGAAATTTCATGGATTTGGCTATCAATAAATGTCTGGTAATATTCAGATGTTTGTTCATCTTCTGCTTTAGATGTGCAATGGTCTGAGGCTTCTCCTACCCAATCACCTCTTTTCCTTCTCTCCTTTTCCAACAACAGACAATGCTGGAAAAACATTCTTAAACATCCTCATATACTAATACTTTCTCTTTCATTGGATGAATTCACAGAAGTTGGTGAAATAGTTGTGCATTTTAAATTTAATAGATAATGTCAGATTATGTTACTTACAAGTTGGAATAATTTGCATACCCACTAGCAATCTTTTAACTAGCCTCCTGTCTCCGTATCATTACCATTTTTGCTGATTTTTTCAAGCTTGATTTTGGATTTCTCTAAGTACTGCTAGCTCAGTATGAGTTAGATATTACCTTCTTAGCAGTTGTACTTAATAAATACTCACTAATTAGCTGAATGAGTGTGTAAGTTCAGCCTATGGATCCTGTTACCTGCTTTCCTTTTTTCCCCATATTGATTTTCACCTTCTAGCATACTACATAATATACTCATTTATTATATTTATTGTTTAATGTTTGTCTCCCCCTACTGAAACAAGAAGCTGGCATCTCTTTGTTCACTGATATTTCCAAATGCCTAAAACATTGGTACTTAACAGGCACTTAGTACATGTTTGTTGAATGAGTAAATGAATGGCTATACGATATATGCACTTAATTTCCTAGGAAGAACTTAAAATATTTCTTCCTCAAAATATGTTATGTGAAGTGCTTGTTATAAAGATAGATCTGGTTCCTCTAACAAATATTATGAATTCCTGCAATCATGTATACATTCCAAGCTGACTATACAACAACGTGCTACAAGAGTAAATCAATATAACATGATTCCTTCTTGGAATCCATTCAGGAAACATAAGCCACCAGCAGAAACAGAGAACATGTGCTCATCTATAACTGGCATTTGAGCGTGGACCCTGAGGACACTGTCTCAGAGGAAGGCTTCAATATATGCATAATGAATTTATCGAGCATATTGGTTGTTCTGGAAGTAATAATAACAAAATAACATTAGCCTAGTTAAATAGTTTGTCATTTTAATATACCAAACATCAAATAATAAAATGTTAAATGAAGATGACAATATACCAACAAGATAGTCTCATATTTTTATGGTGATCTTAAATATAATACCTCCATATAGCACTTCGTAGTTTTCATTGGAGCCTCACAACAACCCTCGGAGCCAGGTATACAAATATTATTACACTCATTTCAAGAGTCAGGAAACTGAATCCAGTAAGTTAAGTGACTGATCAGTAAGGAAGGAAGCCAGCACTTGAATACATGTCTTTGGACTCATTTCTTTCTAAAGATGCAAGAGATTAAACAAAAAGTACATATTTAGAGTCAGAAGTAGATTTCTATCCTAACTCTGTAATTACTAGGTATGGAAACCTCACCAATGAATTATCTACTCTAAGCCTCAATTCAACATCTATTTACTTGCCATTAGGCAGAAAAGGATAAGTAAACAGCCGTGCATCAAAAGAAATCTATTATCCAATTATCAATACATTTAAAATATACTAAAAGTTTGTAATTTGCATTGTTCCTTCATGGCACATCTCTGAAACATGATGTTGTTCTCTATCGTCCTCTGTTAACAAGATGCTTCTGGATCTAAGAATTCACTGTTGTGTAATTTATCCCTCTGCCCCCGCCCAACAGGACTGCTAAAACTGGACCAGGCACCTGACACAGTGCTGTGAAACTGCTAAGAGAATGAGGCTCTGTTGTTCTGCCTCCGTTATCTTTCCTCTCTTCAAATGCATCTGTGTCCAATGGATAGAAATTTCATGCCAGTCCTATTCTACCCCTATGCCCTACTTCCAGTCCCCAAGCCTTCAAGTTTTTGGAGTTACATAGAGATTATGAATTATGGTAATGAATCAGGTTGGGGCACAAAGTTCCTTTTTTCCTGTGTCTCCTCTCTTCTGTCCTCTTTGGCTAGTAAGTTCCTTAACATTGTCTTTGGGGAAAGAAAACTGGCTCTAAGCAGTTTAACAAACACTCCTTGAGTGCCTTCTAAGCTGACAATACTAACGTGCTAGGAACAGAAAGATATATAGAGCACAATCCCTATCCTTAAGGAGATTATAGTTTATTAAGGGAGAGAGATAACTAAAGAAATCACATTGTTATAATTCAGTACAGACACTGGTTAAAGATAAGCTCAAGGTTTTAAAGAAAGAGAGGGGAGGAACAATAACCATTCTAAGGGTGGGAATCATGTTAATAAAAAACTACAAGAAATGAAATATGATCTTGCAGCATTGGTAGGAATTAGCAAGTGAAGAAGAGTGTTACAGGTGGAAAAAACATATGAATAATTACATACAGGCATGATGGCAAAGGTTTTGTTCAGGTTACAGATAGGTATTTCTGAGGCATAAAATGTGCATGAGTTTTGAACATGTGCATTCAAGGTGTTTGTAGGACAATTAAGTAGAAATGTTTATCAGGAAGCTTAGGAAAAAAGTCAAGACCAAATATCTAGCACCCACCAATAGTATAATAAGATGAAGATAAGCACAATTGAGAAAAATAAAATAATGTCAGGAGGAGGGAGAGCATTACTATTTTATATGGCATGGTTAGAAAATGCTTCTCTTTTAGGGTGATTTTTGAGCAGAAATCTAAAGTAAGTGAAAAGGTGTGTCATATGAATATCTCAGAATAGAGCTTTCCAAGAAAAAGAAACAGCAAATGCAAAGGTCTTAACTTATGAGTTTGCTTGGACTGGGAAACAATAAGGGGTCAGTCCTGATGAAAAATATTACAGATAGAGAAAGAGAGTGGAAGGAAGTGATGTTAGAGAGATTATCAGGAACTACATGAAGTAGAGCCTTAATAGATATTACATAAATTTCATTATGTAAATTTTTGCTCTAAATAATATTGGAAGACAGAAGTTTAATTGGCAAAGTACTATGATTTATGTTTTAACAAACCTACTCTATTACCTACCATATCCACTGTATGAGGCAAAAGCAAAAACAGGCTGGTTTGTCTGTTTGCCTGTTTGTTTGTTTTTAGAAGGCTGTGCCATTAATTCATGAGAGAATGATAGTAGTTTTGGATAGAATAAGAACTGGTAGGATTTGGGTACCTTTGAAAGTAGAGCTCAGGATCTTCTGAGTCTGAGTATGTGAGAAAGGATAAAATTAAGGTTCAAAAGATAATAAAGTCTCAAATAAGAAGGACCAGTCAGTAAGAAAAGAAAACAAGTTATAAATACACAGAAGAAAGGAAGTATACTTGCTTAAAGAAAGTTTAGAGAAGGAGAATGTAGCAATATTATCTAAAGCAGTAGAGTTAAAAAAAAATAGGATAAAAATATCTGTTGGAGTTAACAATTTTGAAGTTATCTTTTGCCAAGGCAGTTTCAATGAAGTGGCAAGTCAGAAATCGGATTGCAATGGGTTTGGAGAGTAAATGGGGCCCAAGGAATGAGAGATAGCACTAAATGTTATCACTTCAAAACTCAACAGAGTGGAAAGAAGAGGGTTATAGTTGCTGGGTATTTAGAGTAAAAAGAAGATTTAATCAATCATGTGTTGTGACTCAGAACCAGGAAAGATCCAGGGTAATCTCCTTGAATCCAGGGTTTCAAGGACAACACAGTGGAATGGGTCATTCCCACTCTCCAGTCATCATGATTTAAATGTCAATTTGATTTGGAACCCGAGTCAAGGAGAGAACTCCAGACGAACAACTCAACCATTCACCAATCATCCAGACACAAACATAATGGATCCAAAGAAGTCACCAAAGCATTAGTAAACCGCCTCTAGAAAAAGGACACATCCATTAAGTTTTTTCAGCATTTTATTCAGTTCTACCAATATCTAGTCCAGTCATTTCACCTGATGAATCAGCTATTCAGCTTCAACTTTTGTTAAGCAGATAAAAAAGTTAAATTCCGTAAAGTAAGCATGCATCTTACTTTTACTTATTTAAATGAGATGTATACAGATTAAAAGATTATTTAATTGTTGTGGTCTCAATAAGATCTTAGTATTTTTCAACTTTTAATCAACTATCATACACAGATTATGCAACATCCCCCTAAAGGTTCATATATTAATTTGTGTTCTTAAAATGCCCCTCCATGAGAACAAACAGGATAATAATCATAAAACTTTTAAACTAGAAGGAGTTTTACAGACATCAAGTCCAAACACCTTCATTTATAAATGAAGAATCAAGTTCATGAAATCTTGATCAGGCTAAGGTTAAATAAATACCAATAGAAACAAGACGAAAATCTAGATTCCTGGATTTTGATATAGTTTTCTTTCCACTATTGTAATCTTTATTTCTTTTAATTAGTCTCTGAAAAAAGTACTAGGGTATCATCACTAAAATTAAATATCTAAAATATATGGACTCCCTTCCTAGATATGGCTCTAGGCATTGTTCTAAGTCTTGACATAAATTATTATATTCAACCTTCACAGAAACACTGAGAGACAGATACTATTATTACCCCATTTTGCAGGTGGAGAAACTAAGCCTTAAAGAGATTGAGTAACTTTTCCAAGGCCACTCAGGTAGCTAGTGGTAAAAATGGGACGGATCTGAGGCTCTAGGCAGTCTGCTTATTTCCCCATACAGGCTAAGCAGCTCTCAAGATTTAATTCAAAAAGCAGTGATTGAAAGGCTACTATCAGTAACACACTGTCTTGGGAGTTGAATAAGATATATAAGATATAGAGCTTAAAAACCTATCAAAAAAGACCAATGCATACACCGCTAAATGTGATACAGAACAAAATGGGTAAAGAGTGTTTAGGGAAAAAAGAAAAGCAAAGTCCACAGAAGAGAAAGCAATTTCAGGGCTGGGGGTGGACATGAAAATTGCCAGTACTACCTTATAACCTGTTGAGATCTGCTTTCAACCAATCTGTTACCCGTAGAGCCCAATGGATATTGAAATATTTCTCTTTCTCTTAAATGCTTTTATTCAACTCAGCTTTTTTTTCTCTATACCATACTCAACACAGCCACTTCTAGTTTTAGTTAGCACTCAAAGCATTTTTTTAATGCCCATGGTGCAGAGGGTAAAGGGCATGCAGTAAATAAATCAGCTGTGCAAAAGCTCTCTTAATACATCAAAGAATCTTTACAGAAAGCTATGAGAGGCCTCAAAGCCTCCATAAAATAATCCATTTACATTCACTGTATACTTAAGTGACAGCCTCTAAATTTATGAGTGAGCTTCTTGATGAGAAGTCATATAACCTGTGAGTGCTAATTTCTTAGATGACCATGGTTTGGTCAGAACAGTGCAAATGAGAGTTAGAGTAAGGAAACTAACTTCTGCCAAATACATCCCATTATGGATTCCTAGATACCAGCCTAGACCATTCAAGAATCACTGCCCCCTCAAGGGAAGGTTTTTTGACAAATGTTTATGTTATGATTTGTTGAAGATGAGGGACTATATCTATGATTTTTGTTTAAGTTCCAAATTTTAGCTATATTTTTCAACTAATTATTGCCAAATATGTTTTATTTTTAAATACCCAACCTGTATAATAAACTGTTGGGTTTTGTTTTTTGTTTTTTGTGTTTTTTTTTGTCAATAGACAAGCCAATATCCACCCACCCCCCGCCTTTTCCTTACCAAAAACATTACTACTGCAAGCTAACTTGTACAAACATGAAGTACGAGTGTCTGCAAGTGAAAATAGTGTTAAGTTACCTTCTTACTGCAGGGGTGGTCTATCCAAGCTTCCACTTTAACTATTTAATTGCTTTCCCTAGTGTTTGACAAGGGAAGTTTTGCATCTCTTCCCAGTAAGAAGAGTTCTGACCACTAAGAAGGTGGAAGTACACAGGAAAGCTTTAGCATATACTGTTTGGCCAAATATCTCCAGAATCTCTTACAAATAAAGGAGGACTTGAACCATCTCTCCACATCAATGTTGGCCAAACTGCCATCATTTGCTTCCTGCTATCCTGACTTGTGTCTTATCTTTGTAACACCTAAACTCTTACACACTTAATATTTTAGTTTACATGGAAGCTTCATTATTGCAGCACCTGGGTGGCTCAGATGGTTAGGCGTACGACTCTTGATTTCAGCTCAGGTCCTGATTGATCTCAGGGTTGGTGAGTTCAAGTCCTGCATCAGGCTCCATGCTGACAGTGTGGAGCCTGCTTGAGATTCTCTGTCTCCCTTTCTCTCTGCCTCTCCCCTGCTCGCTCTCTCTCTCTCTCTCAAAATAAATAAATAAACATTTAAAAAATAAAAAAAATTAGGGGTGCCTGGGTGGCTGTCGGTTGAGTATCCGACTTCAGCTCAGGCCGTGATCTCACAGTTGGTGGGTTCAAGGTGAATGCTGGGCTCTGTCCTGGCAACTCAAAGCCTGGAGCCTGCTTCAGATTCTGTGTTCCCTCTGTCTCTCTGCCCCTCCTCCACTCACACTCTGCCTCTCTCTGTCTCTCAAAAATAAATAAAAATGTTAAAAAAATTGTTTTAATAAAAAATGAAAAATAAATGGAATTATTATTTTTACTTAAATAAATTAAAAATAAACTATTATTATAAATGAAAAATCAGTATCATGTGTCATTTTTAAAAATGCCATAAATTCTAACTAGCTAAAGTTGTTTGCCAAGACCTGCTTTCCAATTATTAAATAGGGAGATTAGCAAGTGTTAGTGGGCTATTAAGGACACATTAGTACCATATTGTGGACTTTTTTCTCCTTATTCTAATTCAAAAAAAAAAAAAATTGCAAAGAAAGTGACTTTCTTTCTATGTGGCTCAGTGTTTTCTAATGCTATGCCTATGCACCTTCTAAAATCATCTCAAGTACCTCCAGAATGTAGCCAAGCAGCATTCTGGGAAACTCTGCTGTAAATTATCTAGAATTTCATAAGCCCAAACCTTATCTAACTGATCCAGGAGTCAGTATCACTGTTGTCATCTACAATCTTATCTGAGCTCTCCCTACCACTCCCTATCCACACTAAGTCTGTATTGTGTTTTCTCAGAGAAAGCCTAGTCCAGTTGTCTGGAAACTCTGCTTCCCACTGGCTCCACTATAGGCTGGCAGCTATCAGTACCTAGCAACTTTCTGGCTAGGTGCCCATGTCAAAAAGATAACAGTGGGTCCCATATCTACTCGTATCTCCTGTGGATTACTTTTTCACTTCACTGTGCTACTTTCAGATGTTTACTCGTTTCTCACAAATAATGAGATAACTGAAAGGCCTGTCTTCCTTGAATTTCTGCTGTCTTGAACTTTAACTATCATCCTTCATTCTCCATATTAGTAATTCCATATGCCAATAGGAAATAAGGCTCCGTTTCTCAACTCTGAAATAAATACATTACTCATACTCATCTTCACAAATTCTAATTTGGACAGGATATTTTTCTTATCCACAGTATTCTTAAACTATAAATTTATAAGGTGGTATACTTTCTACTAGAAAATAGCCAAGCAATGCAAGCTATTTCTTTTTGAAATTACAGGAATCACTGTGTCACCTGATAAATGGTAGCAAATGAAGATGTTCTGTACTATGTTTATTATAATTCCCTTTCCAATTATGCTAGTATTTAAAAAATCAAATTTCACATTGTCAAACACCAGAAATACTCAGCATTGATATAAAATGAGTCAGTGTCCAGGGTTAGTTGTAGTATGTGAACTTGTCATTTTTCACACAACCAAACTTCTGCCAGGGTATTTCTTAAACATTACATGTGATCAAATGGCTTTTTACCCATTTTATGGGCTTTTAAAGGCTCACCACGAATTTACTTACAGCTATTATTTCTAATAAAGTTGGGCGCTGACCGGATGACCCATCACATCATCCAGAATACAAAACAAAGGACACATACTGGTCAGCTGCTGGCTGGCAAGTCCCTGAGTGAACAGGTCAAAAGCCCTCAGCAAGTACACAGGAAAAGATTAATGGGAACAGAAAGAAATCGTCAACTAATACCACAGTACAATTAGCTGTTCTATGGAGATCTTAAACACAAAATTCAGCCACATTGGCACAGAACTCTTTACTGGGATGTTAAGTACTTTCAGACAATTATTCCTTCTCTAATTAATAAATGGTGCCCGCCTTTGACACAGTCAATGATTTGAATTGAAAACAAAATACGCAATATTTTGAGATGACCCAAATATCAGTAATTCATTAAAATGGCCTCAAACTGAGACTTTTTTACAGGGGAAAATTGTAAGAAAGAGGACACTAGATGACAGATATGGTATTCCTGTGGCGAACTACGGCAGCAGCTCATTGTATTTACCCAGGTATCTCTTTAAGGTCTTATTTGTGAAAGGTTGTGATAAAACCGAATAGAACTTTAAATTCATTTGGCTTTTGAGATTATCACTCTATTTAACCTTGAAAGCTTTTTGCATTTTGTCATGCCTTTGTTTGCTTTCAGGAATTTATCTTCATTTTAACTTTAATCCATTTTATATCTCCTGCCTCATCTTCGATCCACAAGTTTCAACCTTTCTTTTTTCTTTTTTTTTTTTTTTTTAAATCTGCAGTGTCTACAGTGTAGATGGGGGTAGAGAAGGCTTCTGTCTCCTTTTTATAAAGACATATAATATGGTAAATCTTCAAAAATTATACATCCATGCATCTGTGTGTATGTGTGTGTGTGATTAACCAATGATCATATTATCTGATAGATTGAAAACCTGGTAACTGAGTAATACTCGTTCCATCTTAAGCAGCAGCTTCACCTGATTCTGCCAGTTACACTATTCTCAAGGTGACAGTATTTTGTCTCAAGATGCCCAAGCATTTCAACATTATTTCTTACAAAAGCGAAAGCAAATACTTACCAACTTTGCCACAAGTACCACGAAACCAGATATGCAATGGTTGTCTTAGACCTCTGTATAGAATTATAGTGGTTTACACCAGCTTTGCACAACCAGGGGCATTTTTGATGTTAGGTATTGCAAACACAAAACCTAGGATCTATGAGCTTTCTAAGCTCCCCACTCAACACTGTTTAACACAGGCTCCAAAAATTAATGTTCACATAATGTCTACAAAAATGTATGCCAATTGCTACTTAGCTCATATGCAAATACAAAAAAATAAAATAAAACTCAAGAGCAAAAGAAATAATTTATTCTTTGAAAATAAAATTATCTTAAGATTTTACATCAAAAAAAAAAAATCAATGTAATGTGATGCATTCAAATAGGTGCATGAGAATTAGAAATGTGACTTGGTAAGGAGTAGAGTCTGCCAAAGTAAGCATGCCTAGGACATATGCTGTGATTGCTATAGATCTTCATTCACATGTCAGCAAAGCAGTAATTAATGACTGTGAAACACTGAGAATTTTGTAAAGCAATGAAAAATCTGTATTAGAACTATTTGTATTCTGGGAATTACTTTCTCACAGACATTAAATCAGATAAATTGGGATTTCCCTGAAATCTTACCCGTTGAAGAGTAAATCCCAGGAGACCTGGGTCTTCTTATTATAATTGGTCTTATTTTTATCTCTTTTCTGAAGACAATACGAGTAGAACAGCTATACTCTAAAATAATTAAATATGGCCTATACTGTCCCAAAGTTATTGTGAATATCAATACATCTATGATAGTTTTTTCATTTTTTGCCAACAGCTTAAACATGCCAAAGACATACTATAGCACAGATGCTCAGGAAATGTTCCCATTCGTGTGGTAATTGTTTCATATTTATTTTCTTTGACCACTAAGAATGTCTAGCAATGACCTCCACACAGTTCTTACTTGAGAAAAATCAGAGTAGAGAATTCTCAGTAGAATGTCACAGGCTTTTAAGGATCAGACTTATAAACTACCTTATATCAAACCACCACATCCTATTACCGTTCCACACCTTGTTGAAGGCCCAATATAAACTTGGACTTGAAATCAAGCACCCCAGTGTTACAAGCTAGCCTATTTTTTCACAATAACAATTCCATGGAGAGAAACTGCTCTTACTTTCTAACAGGTTTGAGACTCTGAAATGTGACTGCTTCTCTTCAGTAATTTTCCATCAAATGTGTAAGATACATCCTGACAGTGAAACACCATTTCTCATTTACCTTTTCAACAAGATTGAAAATATTCTTTCTATATATGGGGATATTCATTTTACTTAAGTAAAACAAGGGTGTATCTCTGTGGCTTCGTTTCTTTTCCCAAGGATTTCTTCATAAAAAACCGTTGATTTCTTAGCTCATAGACCCTGATGGGAAATTTTCTTTTTAATGTGCTATCTGTATCTCAAAACGATATGCTGACTTTCCATGTTAGGACATACTGTGAGTTATACTAAACCAGCCACATTTAGTAGCCAGCTTTCTTGGTGACCACTGATCTAGTCGTTGAGAATACAAATTGTAATTCAAAGCCATGACCTGAGGATATGGATTAACAAGTCTATATGTATGAGGCCCTCAGGAGACCAAACATTTTTAATTAAAGTAAAACATTTCCAGTAGTAGATATGGGAATGAATAATTTTGAAAGTTTAAGTCATACAGTGATGAATTATGTCACAAAGTTTCAAAACTGTAGCTACCACCGGCCCCACCTTAGTTATTCTGCTGCATTGTGAATGGGAAGCCCAACCCACCTATAAAGAATCAAAAGCAGTATTAGGAATGAAACTCATTCTGAACTACAAGTCCTTGTATAGGAAACACCTTGTATAGTCAAACACCAGTGGTTCTATTTTCCCCAAATGCTATTATCTTGCTCCAGTACAACAGTAGGTTGGATGATAAATAATAAGAAAGCCATTTGATCTTTAATGCTTCCACATAATAAGCTTTAGTTAACTTTAAATGATACTAGTGTCCTGAAAGCTTCCCAAATGTCCTCAAAAGGGGAAAAAAAAAAAAAAAAAGTTTATCAAAGTTTACAGATGTAAAAGAAAAACATAGATTTTATTATATCAAGAATAAATGTCACTACTTAGAACCAGGTAAAAAGAAGCCCCACCCAAATGAGTGAAAGATCCTCATTATTCTGTTTATTTACAAACAAATGTTTATACTTTCAAACTGCCAGGTGGGAGTAACAGGGTAGGTTTGGGCTTAAGAGCCCTGAGAGCCCCTCTCCCACTTGTATGAGTTAAACTCCCTAGACCTGAATCCTTGTCCATAAAATGGAGCAAGTTTAAAGAAGACAACAGTTACAAAGAATTTTGGATAGTGCATCCTGAAATATTGTGAGTGCTCACAAACATTCACTAACTATATTTCACAATAATCATACAATAATAATAAAACATTTCCAATATCTATTTGGCAATTCTGCTTCAATAACACAAACCATAATTTTATATAATATAAAATCATTTTGCTTTTTGGGTGTGAATTCTATATGATTAAACATTTCCAGAGGTCTAGAAAATTGCTTGTCGTTTAAGTACATTAAACAATTTTTCTCCCATGGTAACTTATTTATGCTTTCATCTGGTTAGCAGAAACAATGAAGAAAACAAAGAAATGAAAGTCTTCGTTTTTATAAAAATTTCCAAATTCAGCATGGCAGATTGAAAGAGGATAGGCTTCAGAATCAAAAATAATAGCTGCATGTAAATCTGAGTTTTGCACTCTAAACATGTTCAAGTCATTTAAGAGGTTTGAACTTCAGTTTCCTCATCTGTCAAACTGGAGTGATACCACTTTGCAAAATGAAAAGAACTAAATAAAAATTGTGTGTGTGAGAAATTATGCATATATATATATATATATATATATATGTATATATATTTACATAAATCTGGCAACGTGTCTCAAATATAGTAACTCAAGCTTATTTTTTACAATTAAGAATTTATGATCAACGATGACTGGATTAACAAATACTTCTATTTTACATTTAAATTCTTGGTTAGTCCCCATGCCCTCAATTTCATCTGAATAAGCCATAATACTTAGATATGGACTTTTATAACTTAAGGCTTCTCATCTATAACAGTATGCTCAGAATCTGCATGGGCTGAAATGGTATCTCTGTTCCTCACCTGACTGCAAAACAGTGCAGAGGAAAAACCTATAAACAAAACTACTACTACTACTACTAGGATTCCTAATTTTCAGTGCAACTCCTAAAAAGCTCCGAATTAGTCGTGGTCTTTATTTCCTCCTTGTGATATTATGCAGATTAGAGCTTTAGAAGATTTTCTAAGCAATAGCCTCACTTGCCATTTTCTTTCACCTAGCAAATAAAAAGAGTATAAATATAAAAACAATATGAATTACTTATTTGGCTTTTTACAATTGAGAAATTGTCTTTATTTTCAGAGTTAAAGGTCATGTTTTGGAGGATTGTCAGTAAGACTGTCAAGTAATAAGACTTAATGGGGACCTTTGTTAAAGATACATCCTTAACATCTGTACGTCACTATTATTAGTAAATGCCCAACAAGCTGCTTCACAGGTATAGCCTGTTCCTTCTATCCAACCATTCATTCTATGCTACAGTTTGGTTCCCTGTGCTGAACTTCAGAGACCCTGCTCTTCATACGCCGCAGTCTCTGTCATTCAGTTCTTAAATGTCTTCTCATCAGAGAGGCTATCCCTGACCAGTTCACCTAAATTACCACTGACTCTGATCCACATCACTTTTTATCTCATCAATTTGTTTCGTTTTCTTTTAGCAATTATCATTATCTTGCTCACGTACTTCCTCATTTGTTTAAAAACTTGTTCAGCTTAGAATCCTGGCCTGGCTTGTTCACCACTGCACTGCTAATATGTAAAACACTACCCGGTCTATAACAAATACTAATTGTTAACTGAAAGGATGAATCTGATCTCAATTTCATACAGTGAAAAGGCTCAGCACTTTCAAAAGCATACTGCCTCCTGGACATTCTCTTCATCAAGGTATGTTCTCACCTTTCTTTACAAACTGTATTTGCCTCACTGGGTGTTGTATGGAAACCAATTTGACAGTAAATTTCATATATTAAAAAAAAAAAAAAAAAACAAAAAACTGTATTTGCCTCAAAAGAACACATGTCTAATGTAGCACTATCTTCAGCCCAATCCATCTCAGGCCATGAGTGAAAGAAAAGGAAGCCACTTATCTAGAAAGATAACAACAAAAATGGGTCCCTGTTAGGATTGAGAACATACAAAGCCTCATAAATTGAAAGCCTGAACGAACAATGCCAGACAGTAAATCTATGGTTTAGCAAAGCTGACAGAAATTTCTTCATTCAGGAAACAAAAAAAAAAAAAAAAAAAAAAAAAAATCCCTGCATGACAAGCTTTTATTAGATGGTAAAAGCAGACAACATCATCATGTAGTGCCCAATGATCAAGTGTGATGCATAGCTGTACCATACATATCCCTCTTGAATTAATTACTATAAGAAAAATTGGGAAAAAAAAATGTTGACACTGAAGCAGTTTACACTTCAGGAATTTCTTTCTCTAGATTGAAAAAATAAATGTTTATTTATTATATATCAAAATAATCATAACATCTCCCAACAGTTCTGTAGCTATTTCCAAGTTGTCCACCTGTCACAGCCTTTTTATGCACCTAGAATACTGTTTGTGAACATTTCCCGGGAGCACAGAAACCTGGGCAAGGCCATGTGATACTATCATCTAGAATTCATCGCCAACTTTCCTCCCATTTCCAATCATCTTGTTCTTCCAGTTTTCTAACCCTCAACTGGTTTCTGAAACTTGCCTTTGTTTGCAATCTGCACTTTCCATGGATGCCATTTTATTTTCCTCTATTTAGTATGTATGGTTCTTTCCCACAGAAGATAGATTTTCCTGGCTTCTAACACATTAGAAGAGAGAGAGATTATCCTTCTTCCACATGTATCAAAAGAATATTGTAAATCTTAAGTGGGCTTTGGGTATCCAGTATGTTACACTGTATTCTTATTTTTTTGGCCATTGATAGCCTCTTTAGGGTAACTGTAATAATTCTCAGTTAACCTGAGGATTTCCTTTTGTGATAATATTCTGCTTTGTTTTATCTCCCCTCCCACATTGCCAGCTCTTTGAAGACAAGGACTGTGTTTTACTCAGCTTGGAGGTCTTTGCAACACTTAATACATAGCACTTCTAAGAGCTGTCAAATTAACTAAACTGAATTAAATTCTGGACAAATGGGACTTTTGTGTAAAAATTTTAATGTCAAGTTTAATTTCTAGGATTCCTATTCCACAGATATGTTTTGTTTAGATTAGCCTTATAATTCATTGGATAATTGTCGCCTCAGTTGGGAGAACAAAACTTGAACATAAATATATGCAACACAACATAGAAAATGTTTCATACAAGTTGATCCTGGTATATGTTAGAATGAGGAAGATTAGAAAAGGAGTCGGGGCCTAATCCCAGACCTACCTTCCCTAATTAGAATTTTGGACATACATCCCTGATAAAGAAGCACTGACAGAAGAATTTGCACTGACAGGCAATTATAAATAAAGGAGTTTGGGAAATGAAGATACCTTATAGAGACACTGTGAAAATCAAATGAGCTCCATTTTGAGGAAGGGCATTATAGATTGGAGTGCTATAAAACGTTGTAAGATGTTAATGACCATTCTCATCAGCCTCGTCACCTCCAGTAGGGATTTTTTGGTAGCTGCCTGGGGAGAAAGTTATTTTGAGTTCAGCCTTCAGGGATGCATGCATCTGAGACAAACCATATTTTTTAAACATTCCATGAATCTTCACTTCTTCATTCTGATCTATTTTCAACTGTTTACCAATTTTTTCCAACTCAGTCCAACTTTTAAAAATCACCACTGTTGACCTGATTTATAAAATCCTCCTCTTCAAATCTCACTTCAATTTTAAATCCATTCAATGGCTTCTTACTTGGTAAATTATTCTTATTAATTTTTTAAAAATTCATAAAAGCGGGCATATTGATTTATTAGACCATCCAAATTGCAGACTAAATATGGTGTTGGCATGATTCAAGCCCTCAGGGTACACAGTATCTCTCACAACTTGATCTGGAAAATGAAAATGTTTTATATTCAAAATACTTTGATTACTGCCTGTTTTGCTATAACATAAAACTTCACCAGATTCTACTTGGCCTTATGCCATAATTCTTAATTAATACTTGTAGGTTCCATAACATGGTTCAAAAACAATGGTAAATCATTACGCTACAGACAGTGATTTCTGAATTAATTTCTAAGCACCAGCAGCAATTCTGCTATTACAAGCTGCATTTAGATCATAAATTATTCTGTAGGCCCTGTTGCCTGTGCCAAATAAATGTGAAGTTACCACACGTGCGAAGATGTCAATTTGGTAAAATAATATTTAGAGCACAAAGAACAAAATTATTACCTCCTCTTGGTCAGAACCCTCTTGTAGGTGAAAATAATGATGAAAAACTAGCCAGAGAGTCCCTGAAACACATTTGTTGAAAACCTGCTTCATCTTCAGCAGACACCTGAGAAGAAACTAGTTAACAGCTTGACAGGTTCAACAGGGACGAGCATCTTTCCTTGGCACTATTTTAAATTGCTACATAGGAGGGTGAATCAGTGAAACTGGGGTCGGGTCAGGGCGGGGGAAGGCATAACTGCTTGTAAGAAAAAAGGAGGAGAGCAACAGAGAATGCTAAAAGAAAATGTTACACTTCCAAGGTATATATTAAAAGTAAACCTTAATTGAATTCATGTACTTAAGGAAATTACTTTGATAAAAAAATGACTTCTAGGAAATAAAGATATGTGCCTAGAAATCAAAATAAAGCATGATTTTAAAAAAATAATATTAAGCCTCAGGATTCTGTTCAAGAATTCATTTAATCCACAACAATTAAGATATTGCAAGAGTTTTAATAGGGTCATAGGAAACATGAAAATATTTTCTGGATGTCAGATTGACATAAAGCAGCCATACCTAGAATAGATACGGTAACAGCAACTCTGTGGTACAGGGGTTGGCAAATACTTTGTAAAGGGCCAGACAGTAAGTGTTTTAGTCTTTGTAGGTCATACGTCTGTCACAGTCAACTCTGCCATTATAGTGCAAAAGCATTCATAGACATTATGTCAACAACTGGGCATAGCTGTGTTCCAATAAAATGTATTTACAGGGGCACCTGGGAAGCTCAGTCGGTTAAGTGTCCTACTCTTGGTTTCAGCTCAGGTCATGATCTCACGGTTCATGAGTTTCAGTCCCACATCCGACTCTGCAGTGACAATGTAGAGCCTACTTGGGATTCTCTCTCTCTCCCTCTCTCTCTGTCTCTCTGTCTCTGTCTCTCTCTCAAAATAAAGAAACTTTAAAAAAATATAAAAAAATTTACAAAAGCAAGTAGCCTGTTAGAATGTTCAGTATCCAAAATACTGACAACACCAAATGCTGGTTATGATGTAGACAGCAACAAGAACACTCATTCATTGCTGGTAGCAATGCAAAATGGGATATCCAGTTTGGAAGACAGTTTAGCAGGTTCTTACAAAACCAACCATACTCTTACCATACAAATCCAGCAATCATGATTGTTGGTATTTACTCAGAGGAGCTGAAAACTTACATCTACGCAAACACCTACACACAGATGTGTATAGCAGCTTTATTCATAACTGCCAAAACATGAAAGCAATAGGATGTCTGTCAGTAGTGAATGGGTAAATAAAGTGTGGTGCATCTAGATGATGGAATATTATTCAGTGCTAAAAAGAAATGAACCATCAAGCCATGAAAAGACATGGATAAACTTAAATGCATATCACAAAGTGCAAGAAGCTAGCCTGAAAAGATTGTGTACTATATGATTTCAGCTATGTGACATTCTGAAAAAGGCAAAACTACAGGGACAGTAACAAAACCAGTGGTCGCCAGGGGTAGGGAGATGGGAGGGATGAATAGGTTAAGCACAAAGGATTTTTGATACCACAATAGTAAATGCATATCACCATGCATTTGACAAAACCCACAGAATGTACAACACCAAACGTGAACCTTAATGTAAACAATGAACACTGGGTGTTATTGATGTGCCAATGTAGGCTAATCAATTATAACAAATGTACCACTCTGGTGGGGGATGTTGATAATGGAGAAACAATGCATGTATGGGGGAAGAGGTCATATGAGAAATCTTTGCACCTTATGATCACTACTTTTGCAAACCTAAAACTGTTCCAAAAACTAAAGCCTAGTAAAAAACAAACAAATCAAAAATAGGCAGCCAACTGGACTTGGCTTACAGACTGAATGCAGGTTGATGACCTGCCCTTAGAGTATGTTAATCCTGGATCAGGAATCAGACAAGTTCTTGCAGCTTCTGAGATCACAAACCTCTTCTCAGTGCGGGGAATCTCACTTTAATCATAGGAAAACCTTCCTCTGTCTTGGTGTTTTTCTCTTAGAGATCCTCCGTCTCTCTGCTATTTCAAGAGTACCAGTTTCAGTCCCCTCAGGTGGCTTCCCATGCAGCTTTGGAAATTCACACTAGAAAGGAAAGTACCCTTGCAATTTCTGTTCTGCATAATGCAACTGTGATATAGTCACTGCAGCTCTCTGTTCTCATCTCAATATTGAGAATAATAATGGTACTCATTTCATAAGGTGTTGTGAGAATTAAAGTAGCTCCCATTTAGAAAGTAGTAAAGTCCTTAGCATACAGTAGATATTCAGTAAGTTTTAGCTACTATTTTTGTATTGATGCTGTTCCATAATCCTTCTCTGAACAAAGGAAGCACCTAATCATTTTACCTGCATAAAAGAAAAAGGAGAAAATACATGGGAAGAAATAGTTTTTAAAAACCTCAAAAGATTATCCTGGTCCACAGATCTGACCCAACAAAGCACTGACTAGAATAGAGGACAGAATGTGTTCTTAAGCTATTTGTTTTGAGTTACTGTATCATAAAATCAAAAACACACAATCTCTAAGCAATTCATCAAAACTCTCACATTTGCCTGTGGACTAAGAGGGGGCAATATGGAGACAATACAGACAAACTTGACAATAAGGCACTAACACCAGCCACATCTTTGAGGAACAGGCTGAAGATCAACAAAACTTTCCAGGTCACCATTAGGAGCTGGATTTAATTAACAAAGCAAAGGCAGGTTAATATAATTTTTATTATCACCTATCACTCCAGCTAATAAAGAGCCATACACCTAGACACTAAAATCCCACCCAAAGGGGCTGCGGGCCACACACCCATCTTGAAACAAAAGTCTATTTCAACACAAAATAAGCATGTATATATATAATCCTGACTTTTCCTATTTGTTCATTGAGAACCAAACCCTAATTTCCTGACCTAGGAAATCAAACATATGAGATTGCATGTTAACTATTAGTTTTCTACATTTTGAAGAAAGTTATCCTGTGGACTTTTGAAAATATTGACATTTTATGGCCACTTTTATACACACTAAGTGTTGGCAGTTCGGGGTACAAATGGCTAATCCATACCGTCTCTTAAACTAATGCTATCCCTATTCTTAAATTTTTTGTTATTATTTTTTATGTTTTTAAATTTATTTTGAGAGATAGAGACAGTGTGAGTGGGAGACAGGCAGAGAGAGAGGGAGAGAGAGAGACAATCTCAAGCAGGCTCCACACTGCCAGCACAAAGCCCAATGCAAGGCTCAAACCCACAAAGCCATGAGATCATGACCTATGCTGAAACCAAGAGTCAGACACTAAACTGGCTGATCCATCCAGGTGTCCCTATTTATTTTTCAGTTATTATTAATTAAATGGCTTTAATTACAAATAATACACTTTGAACTATAGAAAGCTTATGAAAGAAATTGAAGGAGACACAAAAAAATGGAGAAATATTCCATTCTCCTGGATAGGAAGAACAAATATTGTTAAAATGTCAATACTACCTGAAGCAATCTACATAGTCAATGCAATACCTATCAAAATAACAACAGGATTCTTCACAGAGCTAGAAAAACAATCCTAAAATTTGTATGGAACCAGAAAAGACCCTGAATAGCCAAAACAATCTTGAAGAAGAAAACCAAAGCAGGAGGCATCACAGTCCTGGACTTCAAGCTGTACTACGAAGTTTTAATCATCAAGACAGTATGGTACCGGCACAAAAACAGACACTCAGATCAATGGAACAGAATAGAGAACTCAGAAACTGACCCACAAACATATAGCCAACTAATCTTTGATAAAGCAGGAAAGAATATCCAATGGAATGAAGACAAGTGGTGCTTCAGCAAGTGGTGCTGGGAAAGCTGGACAGCGACATGCAGAAGAATGAACCTGGACCACTTTCTTACACCATACACAAAAATAAACTCAAAATGGATGAAAGACTAAATATAAGACAGGAAGTGATCAAAATCCTTGAGAAGAAACCAGGAAAAAACCTCTTTGATCTTGGCTGCAGCAACATCTCATTCAACATGTCTCCAGAGGCAAGGGAATCAAAAGCAAAATGAGCTTTTGGGAACTCATCAAAATAAAAAGCTTCTGCACAGTGAAGGAAACAATCAGCAAAACTAAAAGGCAACCGACAGAATGGGAGAAGATATTTGCAAACAACATATCAGATAAAGGGTTAGTATCCAAAACCTATAAAGAATTTCTCAAACTCAACACCCAAAAAACAAATAATCCAGTGAAGAAATGGCAAAAAGACATGAATAGACACTTCTCCAAAGAAGACATCCAGATGGCCAGCCAACACATGAAAAAATGCTCAACATCACTCATCATCAGGGAAATACAAATCAAAACCACAATGAGATACCACCTTACACTTGTCAGAATAGCTAACATTAATAACTCAGGCAACAACAGATGTTGGCGAGGATGTGGAGAAAGAGATCTCTTTTGCACTGCTGGTGGCAATGCAAACTGGTGTGGCCACTCTGGAAAAGAGTATGGAGGTTCCTCAAAAAACTAAAAATAGAACTACCCTATGACCCAGCAATTGCACTACTAGGTATTTATCCAAAGGATACAAGTGTGCTGCTTCAAAGGGGCACGTGAACCCCAATGTTTATAGCCACACTATCAACAATAGCCAAATTACAGAAAGAACCCAAACGTCCATCAATGGATGAATGGATAAAGAAGATGTGGTATATTGTATATATAATATATATATATTATATATATTATATATATATATATATAATATATATTATATATATAGATGCATGCAACGGAGTATTACTTGGCAATCAAAAAGAATGAAATCTTGCCATTTGCAACTACGTGGATGGAACTGGAGGGTATTATGCTAAGTGAAATTAGAGAGACAAAAATCATGACTTCACTCATATGAGGACTTTAAGAGACAAAACAGATGAACATAAGGGAAGGAAAACAAAAATAATATAAACACAGGGAGGGGGACAAAACAGAAGAGACTCATAAATATGTAGAACAAACTGAGGGTTACTGGAGGGGTTGTGGGAGGGGGGATGGGCTAAATGGGTAAGGGGCATTAAGGAATCTACTCCAGAAATCATTGTTGCACTATATGCTAACTTGGATATAAATTATAAATAAATAAATAAATAAATACATACATACATACATAAATAAATACATACATAAATACATAAATACATAAATAAAATTTCCTTAAAAAAATAATACTCATTGATCCTTGAATAACATGGATTTGAAGTGCACAGATCCACTTACATGAGGATTTTTTTATATTTTTTTAATGCTTTTATTTAATTTTGAGAGAGAGAGAGCACAAGTTGGGGAGGAGCAGAGAGAGAGGTAGCACAGAACCCGAAGCAGGCTCCAGGCTCTCAGCTGTCAGCGCAGAGCCCAACGCGGGGCTCGAACCCACAAACCAGGAGATCATGACCCGAGCCAAAGTAGGACGCTTAACTGACTGAGCCATCCAGGCACCCCTATTGGAAGGTTTTTAACCATGAAAAAACTCAGAGACAAACCGTGTAGCCTAGAAATATTTTTAAAATTAAGAAAAAGTTAGGTATATCATATATGCATAAGATACAATGTAGATACTATGCTATTTTATCATTTACTACCATAAAATATACACAAATTTATTACAAAAAGTTAAAATTTATCAAATTATGCACACAAACATTTACAGACCATATATGGTGCCATTCACAGTTGAGAGAAATGTAAACAAATATAAAGATGAATAATTAAATCAAGATGCATAAGATTAACTATAGTACATATAGTACATACTGTACTACTTAATAATTTCATAGTCACTTCCTGTTGCTATTGTAGGGAGCTCAAGTGTTGCCAGTATCTGCCTGAAATGCTGTGTGACACTAATCATCTCTGCATGAGGAGCTCATCTCTCCAGTAAACTGCACATGGCAGTAAAAAGTGCTCTCTCCTGGTTCTTGCTATTAACAGTTAAGTTTTGGGGTAGTCAAAGTTACACATGGATTTTCAACTGCACTGGAAATGGGGGGGGGGGTGGGATGGAAGCGAGGGTGTAGCACTCCTACCCCCTGCGTTGTTCAAGGATCAACTCTACATACTTTGTATCACAAGATGTCTTATACATATAGTTCATATCCAAAAACTTGCCCACATAAACTTAAGAGCAAGTTGACATTATGAAAACAAAATTCATGTTCAGGTTATTCCCAAGATATAACCAAATATATTTTAACACACTGAGCAACTTAAGATTGTTTTTAGTTAACCATCTTTTAAATATTTAAATTAAACCTTTCTGCCCATTCATTCCTTTGTTTTATTAAAGGCATTGTGAGGATATTTATTGGGTAGCAATGATGAAAATATCTCCTCTCTCTCCTTGCCTGTCATCACTCATACTTTCAGTATTTGGAACATTAAGTTTTCAATTATAAGTTCAGCTTTCTATCAGACGCAGGAACCAATTTTGTACCATAAACTCATAGCCCCAAGTTTATCATCAAGTCAGCCTATATATGGCTCTTCATAGTAGAACCTAGACTCTTCTCACCTGAACATCTACTTGGTTTCTTGAATTCCAAATATAATAACTGGTTCCTTACCTTTGGTTCAGATATATAAGGTACGGTCTTAATTCCCTTCCAGAAACCTTTTGCCCTGATCTGTCAACCTTACTAGTTAAGATTTTTGCTTTGTCTAAAACTCAGTTTCATGCCTTTATTCGTCTACTACTTCGTATGTTCAGAACTGTAGAGACTTCTCTTCTCCTGCCCCTACTTATCCTACGTGACATATCTGTTCCTAACTAAGCCTCTGTTATGATAAGTTGCAGGATACAGTTCAGATGTTAGCATAAGTCATGGATATGCAAAGTGCCATGGCTAAGGAAACAACACATGTATTAATATGGGGTTTGTTCAAACTTAGGCTGTCAGAAATAAATGCTAAAGTAAAATGCTTGCTTATGAACATCCATAATATTAAAATAATGAAAATGGCTTTGAATTTCCTCAAATTTTCAAGATACCAACTTTCACATAAACTAGCCCAAATTATAGTTAATATTTAATGATCCTGAATGCATGTGATCTTTATTTAATTCATCTAAGGAAACCAATGAAATTGGTGATGACACCAATAGAATATTATTTGTTGATATTCCCCTCCACTAATAGCTATTACCTATCCCACTCAGCTTCAAGTCCCATTTATGTTCCCAGAGTGATATTCAAAATGTTCTAAAATAGCATGGCCACTAAGCAACTAAAATGAAAGCTGACCATAACTTTGGGATACAATAAAATTTTTTCCCTCCTCATACCATTCTCCAATTGGGTGTTCTATGGATATCCTTCCTGTGATTCACAAAGTCACACTTCTCCTTGTAGTGGTTTCTCTTCTTCAACTGCTCTTAACACCCTGGCCTGGAGGTAATGCACATCACTCCACACATATTCCATAAGCAAAGATGAGTAATAGGCCCTACCAAAATGCGAGAGGCCTAAGAGGTACAGCCTAGAAGCATATTCAGTGAGTACAAACCAGTCTCCACCACACATATAATATATTAGAAAGTAAAAAGTGCCATGGGGAAAAAGTGAGTAAAAGTAAGAAATGTTTTGAGCATTGGGAACACGGTCACAAATTTAAACAACTTGCTCAGAGCAAGCTTCATTGAACCAGTTACAATAGAGCAAAGGCTTGAAGGAAAATATGGGCAGATCCACACATGTATCTGTGGAAAGGGCATTTGAAGAAAAGCAGTCTGTTCAAAGGCCATGATGTGGGATAGTACTGGGAGGTTCAAGGAAAAGTGAGAAGGCTGTAATGGTCACAGCAGAATATTGCAGGGGAGGCCTGAGAACTGGCAGGGTGGGGCGGTGGGGGCGGGCAACAAATTTTTATAAGCTGGTATAGGCTGAATGTTTAGTGTCCCTCCCCCCCCCAAAAAAAAAAAATACTGAAGCCCAACTCCCAATGTGATGGTATTTAAAGATGGGGTCTTTGGGAGGTGACTAGGTTTAGATGAGATCATGAAGGTGGAGCTGCCATGATGGAATTAGTGCTCTTCTAGGAAAAGGAAGACACGTTTCTTCTCTCTGCCATGTGAGGATAACAAGAAGGTAGGATCTGTAAGCCAGGAAGAGTGCCCTCATTAAGATTTGAATCTGTTGGTACCTTAATCTTATACTTTCCAGATTCCAGAACTGTGAGAAATCAATGTCTCTTATTTAAGTTACTCAGTCTACAGTAGTTTGTTGTAATCAACCAAGCTGACTAATACATAATATACTGTAGGGCCTTTTGCTTTGACTCTGAAGAAAACAGAGGGACCTTGGTGGAATGTGAGTTGAAGAGTGATGTGATGTAGGTTACATTTAGCAAGACAGTTCAGAATGTCATTTGAGAATACACTGGAACGGGGCAAGTATGGAACATGGAGACAAGTTAGGAAACTATTACAACAATCCCAATGAGGGATGTTGGTAGGCGGACCCAGTTAGTAAAAAGGAGATTGTAAGCAGAGGCAAAATTCTGGATTTATTTTGAAGGTGGAGTCAATGTATATTCTAACAGATTGATATAAGCTGTCAGAACGGAACAATTAAAAAGTGGAGGTCATCATTAACTGATATGGGGGAGACTGTGAATGAAGCAAATTTTGGGGAGGACAAGAGTAGAAATCCTATTGTGGACATATTAATTTTGAAATATGTATTAGACGTCTAAATGGGACTATAAAATAGTCAGCTGGATATATGATTCTGGAATGAGAGTCTAGGTCAAAAGATATAAATCTGGCAATTGTAAACACATAGATGAAATTTAAGCCATGAGCCAGATGACATCACCAACATAGTAAGGAGAGACAGAGAAAAGGTCCAAGGTCTGAGGCCTGAGCCAAAGTAGCATAAAAGGTCAGAACAGATAAGACAAATCAGAAAAGAAGAGAGAAGATGCAGTAGTAATGTGGAAAGAAATCAGAGGAGTGTGGTATCCTGGGAACTAAGTGAAGGAAGAGTTTTCAGAAAAAAGGAATTCTTGACTGTGTAAAAATGCTGCTAATAGGTCAAATAAGATGAGGACTGAGAATTGGATTTAGCAGCCCGAGGCTCTCTGTTGACCTTGATCAGAGAAATTTTGGTGAGATGTGGTATAGCAACAGCCTGAGATGAGTATGTGTAGAGACATATAAAGGGAGGAATCAGGGACTGGACATGCAGATAACCATTTTGAGGACTTTTACTGCAAAGAAATCTGGCTAGAGAGGAAGTTTGGCTAAGAGAGAGATTTTTATCCTATCATGAACTAATACCACATTGTTCCCAATATGTATCAACAGTAAGCTGCTTGAGACTCAAATATAATCACAGACACACTCCAATTTACACATTTCTTTAGACAACAGTAATAGTGGCATGATTCTCAGTACTATTCTTGGTCAAAATATAATTATTTTGGTTTCCCTTCAGTGATTAATGTAAAAAACATGCTTATTCAATCCTGATAACAATTTATTACTTTTTGAAAAGATTCTATCAACTAATGCCTTCTCCCAGTTCAACTTAAAGTTAGCACAATTATCACCCTGGTAAGGTACGAAAGGTGTATTTATCCTTCAGTCCCTCCTGCCAAAATATGAAACACACTAGTGCCTTTTGCTTCAAAGCAAGAAAAGATAAATCTTCCAAAATTAGAAGAAATACACACAGCTTCAGGAGATGAATCTGAATCTGAAACCTCTGGCCACCCTTCACACATGACATCTCTCTCAAGATCAGCATCTCTACCTGCAGACTTAAGGCAACAGAGAACTAGTTGCTTTTTAGAAAATGCTCATAAATAAATAAACAAACAAACAAATGAAACAAAACAAAGAGCTGCTCTACAGTCTTCCTTAAGAAGAGTTCATGTGGCAACACTGTGACACACTGTTGACAAGTTTCCATCAAATAGCACAGGGCTAAAGCTTTCTGAGACATCTGTTGGATCTAGTATAACAAAGAACTTTAGAGACTAGAAATATATGATACAATTTTAAAACAGCCCTCTAGGGGTGGCTGGGTGGCTCAGTCTCCTGAGCATCCAACTCTTAATTTTGGCTCAGGTCATGACCTCACGGCTGTGAGATGGAGCCCCATGTCAGGCTCCTCACTGGGCATAGAGCCTGCTTAAGATTCTCTCTCCCTCTGCCCCTCTCCCCTGCCCTCTCTCTCTCAAATAAAATAAAATATCCCTTTAAATAAACATTAAACACATAAACTGTTTTGGTAAGAATGGCACTTAGGTGCTACTTCATAATATTTTTTATTATTTCAGTAAGTGGTTGCAATTAAAGTTAACTAAAACAGAACAGAAGGTAATTCAATGCCTTTAATTGATCAAACATTTCATCAGAGCCTATAATATGCCATATTCTGTGCTAGGGATACCAGGATGAAAAAGGACATTTTTCATACTTTTGAAGAGCTCACATTCTAACAGAAGAGACAAAAACTTAAAACAATGCAAATATAAGGTAGAAAGTATTCTAATAAAATATTAGAGACAGGTACAAAAACATATAGAAGCCAAGAGTGATTAATTCTGCTAATGACAGTGGGGAAAACTAAAGAGAAGAGTTAATATGTGAAAGATAAAAATGTCTTTCTAGAGTTTGGAGAGGGTTGGGGGAGGCCAGAAACACAGGTCAAACAATCGAAGGCAGGGATGTCGTAGTTCATTCGAGCTGTTATAAAAAAAATAGAATAGACTGAGTGGCTCAAACAACAAACATTTATTTCTCACAGTTCTGGAGGCTGCGAAGTCCAAGACCAAAGTCCCTGCAGATTTGGCATCTGCTGAGAGCCTGCTCCCTGCTTCATTAGAGGGCTGTCTTCTTCTTGTGTCCTCAAATGGCAGAAGGGTCCAGGAAGTTGAGATCTCTTTTATAAGGGTACTAATTCCATTCATGATAGCTCCACCCTCATGACTCAATCACCCATAAAAGGCCTCATCTCCAAATACCATCACACTGCATGTTAGGATTTAACATTTAAATTTTGTGGGGACACAAATATTCAAGGGATAACAGCAAAAACAAAGGAAGTAAATACAATATGGTCTTTTCAAGATGGAAACATAGAGTCATCAAAATTCTAGTAGGCCTATTTCTCACAACAAGGCAGTCAGAGGAAAAGATAGGCTTTTCTTTCCAGAAAGTATCTCTCACAAGAGCACCTGGAAGGCGGTTTATTACTCAAGATGAGAGGGAGCAGACATGGATGTGGCAAAGAAGACCATCACCTTATGAGGAAACTGCTTGAAGAAAGAAAGAAGGAAATTTATCATCCTTGATTTTTCTCTTTTCCTTACTATCTTCCCTAGCGTTATCTCAATTACCAGCAAGTCTTACACCTTCAAAGTACATCTTAATTCTATCACTTCTCTCCATCTTCTTGGATAGCCTACCACTTCAAGCCACCATCATCTCTCTCTTGGATTACTACAATAGCTAACCAGTCTCCCTGACTCTTCTCTTGCCCCCTGACAATCTTATGTCCCCAAAATCCAGCATTACCATTTTAAGTCATTAATTAGATTATATTGTTCGCTGACTTATAATTCTCCATCGGAATACAACTGCAATTAGAATGAAAATCAGGGGCGCCTGGGTGGCTCAGTCAGTTAAGCGTCCGACTTTAGCTCAGGTCACGATCTCACGGTCCGTGAGTTCCTGCCCCGCGTCGGGCTCTGGGCTGACGGCTCAGAGCCTGGAGCCTGCTTCCAATTCTGTGTCTCCTTCTCTCTCTGTCCCTCCCCCATTCATGCTCTCTGTCTGTCTCAAAAATAAATAAACGTTAAAAAAAATGAATGAAAATCAAAGGGTTTTATCCACCATCATCACTTATTTAAATATTTTCTTTGCCTGGAATCCTTGTTCCTATGACTTTAGACCTTAATATAGCCAGCTCTGTCACTATTCAGTTTTCAGCTCTAATGCCTCCCATGCAGGCCTTTTCTGATCACACTATTTAAAATGGCTCCTACTTTCCAAGAGAGAGACAGAGCACACATAGGGGAGGGGACAGAAAGAGAATAAGACACAGAATCTGAAGTAGGCTCCAGGTTCTGAGCTGTCAGCATAGAACCCAATGCTGGCCTCGAACTCACAAACCGTGAGATCATGACCTGAGCCGAAATCAGAGCGTAACCGACTGAGCCAACCAGGCACCTCAGATTTAGCATAATTCTTAAGGGCCGGAGGATTTTCAAAATGGTAAAGGCACACTGGTTTCAACAGAGTTATCAGCTAAGAAGAGTCAGTCTATCCTTTGAAGCTTTGAAGCAGTTATGACTTTTCCTTACTAGTAATGAAAGTCCTAAATGGCATCTTCTTCCAACAGAAGGCTGTTTTCATCTGCATTGAAAACCTGTTGTTGAGAATAGCCATCTTCATTAATGATCTTAGCTAGATCTGGATAACTTGCTGCACTTCAACATCAGCACTTAACTGCTTCACCTTGCACTTTTATTTTATGGAGATGGCTTCTTTTCTTAAGCCTCATGAGTCAACCTCTGCTACTTTCAAACTTTTCTTTTGCAGCTTCCTCACCTCTCAGCCTTGATAGAAGTGAAGTGAGCTAGGGCCTTGCTCTGGATTAGGCTTTGTCTTATGGGAATGTTATGGCTGGTTTCATCTAGCCAGACCACTCAAAGAACTTTTCCTTTGCATTCACTGTTTGGCTAACTGTTTGGCACAGATGCCTAGCTTTCAGCCTGCCTCAGCTCTTGACATGTCGTCTTCACTAAGCTTAATAATTTCTGGCTTTTGATTTAAAGTGGCAGATGTGCAGCCCTTTCTTTCACTTGAACACTTAGAGGCCATTGCAGGGCTACTAACTGGCCTAACTTCAATATTGTTGTGTCTCAGGGAATAGGGAGGCCTGAGGAGAAGGAGAGATGCAAGGGAAGGGCCCTGGAGTAGTCAGAACACACACAACACTTACCAATTAACTTCACCTTCTTATATGGGCACCATTTGTGGTGCTCCAAAACAATTACAATAGTAACATCAAAGATCACTAATCACAGATTGCCATAATAAACATAATAATGAAAAGTCTGAGACATTCTAAGAATGACCAAAAATGCAACACAGAGACACAAAGTGAGCAAATGCTATTGAAAAAAATGGCACCATGTGGCCATCATCCAGATGGTCAACTGACACATGAAAAAATGCTCAACATCATTCATCATCAGGGAAATACAAATCAAAACCACAATGAGACACCACCTCACACCTGTCAGAATGGCTAACATTAACAACTCAGGCAACAACAGATGTTGGCGAGGATGCAGAGAAAGAGGATCTCTTTTGCACTGATAGTGGGAATGCAAGCTGGTGCAGACACTCTGGACAGCATGGAAATTCCTCAAAAAATTAAAAATAGAACTACCTTATGACCCAGAAATTGCACTACTAGGTATTTATCCAACGGTTACAGGTGTGCTGTTTTGAAGGGGCACATGCACCCCCATGTTTATAGCAGCACTATCAGCAATAGCCCAAGTATGGAAAGAGCCCATATATCCATCAACGGATGAATGGATAAAGAAGATGTGGTATGTGTATCTATATCTATATCTATATCTATATCTATATCTATATCTATATATCTATACATATCTATATCTATCTAGTGGAGTATTACTAGGCAATCAAAAAGAATGAAACCTTGCCATTTGCAACTATGTGGATGGAACTAGAGGGTATTATATGAAGCAAAATTAGTCAGAGAAAGACAAACATCATATGACTTCACTCATATGAGGACTTTAAGATACAAAACAGATGAACATAAGGGAAGGAAAGGGAAGCAAAAATAATATAAAAACAGGGAGGGGGACAAAACATAAGAGACTCTTAAATATGGAGGACAAACAGAGGGTTCCTAGAGGGGTTGTGGGAGAGGGGATGGGCTAAATGGGTATGGGGCATTAAGGAATCTACTCCTGAAATCAATTGTTGCACTATATGCTAACTAACTTGGATGTAAATTTAAAAAAATAAATTAAAATTTAAAAAAAAGAAAAAAGAAAAAATGGTACCAATAGTCTTGCTCAACACAGGGTCATCACAAATTTTCCATATGTAAAAACACAGTATCTGTGAAACAGGATAAAACAAAGTACAATAAAAAGAGGTATGCTTATATGCTTTAAGACTTTTAGAGGTGGCTCAGTTGGTTGAACATCCAACTCTTGATTTCAGCTCAGGTCATGATCCCGGGGTTCTGCGATCGAGCTCCATGTCAGGCTCCCATGCTGAGCATGGAGCCTACTTAAGACTCTCTCTGTCTCTATCTCTGCTCCCCTCCCAATCCCACTCTCTCTATAATATGTATATGTATATTTTTAATTTTTTTAAAAGAATATAGGACCCATTTAAACTGGATACAAGCACAAACCCTGTTTGGAGATTTCCCCTCCCACAAATAGCTAATTCCAATGCTGAAAACATTTATATGTTCATCAGTCTTCACACATAAGTTTAGTTGAAACAAAGGCAATAAGAGTTACACGGACACTATTATTCACGGAAGTTCTAGTAAGAACCTTCTAAAAGAACTGGAAAGAAAGGGAAATTAAATTTTTGTTATGAAAAAGTTAAGATGTATAGTGATGCTGGAAATAGGGGGGTTTCAGAGGTAGAAGTGGCACTGTGATTCTGTCCAGCACATTCCATGGGAGAAGGTACCACTTCTAAGAGACACGAAGTCACGAGAGAGGAATCCTCCACTGTGCAAGATTATGTAAGGCTTCACTGTGTGCTGAGTAAATTTTCTACTTCCCCTTATTTTCCCTCTAGGTTTCTCATGCAACCTTCTGTTTAAATTCCCTTTCCCTGGTACCCTGATGCTAGGAAAAGAGTGGAGCTAAATCAAGGCATTCTGGTCCCCCAAAAGAGTGGGCTTGTCCAAGGTCCTTGTTGACACATCATCACAGCCCAACTTCTGTCTCTGCCCAATTAGCCTCCTTCACTTCTCCTCCACAGGTGTTGATCCTAACACATTCCTATATACTAATGTCTAGTTCACAGTTTGCATGCCTGAGAACCCAATCTCCAACCTCTATCATTTTGGTTTTTATTTTATTTTTTTTTAATCTTTATTTTTGAGAGAGAGAGAGAGAGAGAAAGAGAGAGAGTGAGGGAGAGGGATTGGGAGAGGGGCACAGAGAGAGGGAGACACAGAATCTGAAGAAGGCTCCAGGCTCTGAGCTGTCAGCACAGAGCTCGACGCAGGGCTCAAACTCACGAACCATGAGATCATGTCCTGAGCTGAAGTCGGATGCCCAACCGACTGTGCCACCCAGGAGCCCCTCTGCAACCTCTACCTTAATGCACACTAGGATCCAGGTGTTCAAAAGATGTCAGCAATCTGTCTGCTCTGCATTAAATTCATTTTTACCAAATCTCTCCTCTATGGTAGAGTTGATTTTAGGTCATTTTACAAAGTCTTTTTTTCCCAAAATTAGTTCTGTTAAAATAAATTTGCTGAATGACTTTGTTGATGCTGCTTTCTTTGTTGAAATTTTGTAAACAGTTGCTAAAAATAAAAGTTAAGCTCATATGTCATCTGAAGAATTGATACAAGAAAGCTAAAAATGCCTAAAAGGAGGGGGAATAGGACATAAAAAAAATCATCCAAAAGAAATGAAGTTACTCTGGTTTCTCACAATACACATGTGGACATAGGAACTTGGAAATAATTTGTTAAGAGATTTGACTTTAAATGATAAAATTATTTAAAGCAGTGTTAGGAAAATTAGGATGAACAGAGGCAGGTGATTGCTATTATTACTATAATGTACTATGTGATAACTATGTCATTATTTGGCATATAGGAAACAAACAAAAAAACCCAAAGATTTGGAGAATCAAAATAGAAATTGGCTAAAAATCCTAAAAATGATATGTTTAAAGTATAAAATTAACTGCAAAGCAATTAGAAAAAAAACACACCAAATATTAAATTTTATACCACTTCTTGGAAATAAGCTAAGATTTAAATGTCAAACGAAGACTGGCAGAAAAATCTTAACAATAACAAAAATTGACATTAAAAGGATATGAAGGGAGTACCTGGGTGGCTCAGTCAGTTAAGCATCTGACTCTTGATCTCAGCTCAGGTCATGATCTCACAGTTCATGAGTTCAAGTCCCACATTGGACTCCGCAATGACAGTGCAGAGCCTGCTTGGGATTCTCTCTCTCTCTCTCTCTGCCTCTCTCTTTCTCTCAAAAATAAATAAACATTTTTTTAAAAAGGATATGAAGTAAACAGAAACTGAAAAAAATTCACATTAAGTGCCCTTGGTTATTGATGATGAAACACTGTTTTCTAAATATCAAATAATATATTTAGAAGAATAAACTACCCTATGGTCCTTAGAATTTACCAACTGTAAATTCCTTAAGATGCTTATATAAAAATAAAAACTAGTAATAAAAAATAAAAACTTAGTTTTTAAAAATCATTTACATCTTTTAAAAGCATTTCACTAGGCATAAATTATAGAAGTCTTTATAAGTAGTTAAAAGAAATAAGATTTGGGTAAATTGGTAGATTTTTCATATAAGTGAATTTTCATTTGGGAAATTTAATTTCAGAAAATTAGTTTTTGTAGAATTGATTTTCAGTGAGTTGGCTTGCTTCCAGCAAGTCAGCCCTAGCAGAGTCACGGTTTTATATTCTACCAAGCCAATCAACCCCAGCTAAAATGCACTTTGTTCCAAGAGTTCCAACTGAAGTCTTGGCATTAACATTGACCAAGACTGCTTGGGTCATGAGCTCATCTCTGTACCAGTGACTGTGGTCAGGGATATGGAATACGGTGACCATTCAAGCCTGATCCTCGTGACACCCTCTGGAAGTAGGAGAGCAGTCAGGCCCATCTGAATGACGTGGGCTGCAAATGGAAAAGGGAAGACTTGCAAAAGGAAAACCTAGGTCTACTATCAGAAAAGAGGAACAGTAGATATATGGTATATCTTTCACTCTGAGACTTCAAATAAACTTTTTTCTTGTTTAGCAGCATTGCTCTGACCATTCCTAATGGGGCCAAATTTCATCACAGCTCTCAAAAGAAGCTATCTTATCACGCTTTCACATTCTAACCCACTTGAACTCAGAAAGGGTACAAAAGGCATTTTTTTCCAACCAAAATTTGTTTGTTCCCCTATAACATGCTGTGAAGAAGAAATGGTATCTTTTTCCTCTACTGAATGATTTCTTTAACCACTCTGCTTTTTTGCTTCAATTCCAACATTCAAATTACTATTCTATACTTCAGAATGACAAAAGGAAAGATGTTCCCAAGTTGAAGTACATACAATTTGATATACGTTTGATATATTTTATTAGATGTTAGCTATTGCATACTTCTATTGAAAATAGATGCTAGTATATAAAACTTTTTTTGCTGTATATCAAAATTTTTCATATTTTAATTTTTAATATATAAACTAGTATTACTTTTTACTATGTTTAATCTCTAAATGAATTAACTCCACCATGGATAATTGAGGATTGGCACATTTTTAATAAAGCAAAATAAAACTACAAGTGTCTAAAGTGAATCTTCAAGAGCACCTGGGTGGCTCAGTTGGTTAAGCATCCAACTTCAGCTGGAGACATGATCTCATGGTTCGTGATCTGGAGCCCCACGTCGGGCTCTGTGCTGACAGCTGAGAGCCTGGATCCTGCTGAGGATTCTGTGTCTCCCTCTCTCTCTACCCCTCCCCCATTCACACTCTCTCTCTTAAAAATAAACATTAAAACAATTAAAAATTAAAGTGAATCTTCAGATGATACTGAATATGTTCTCATACTCTTTCTTTCAACAGTCATTCAACAAATACACATTGTGAGCCAATCACTGTTCCAGGCACTATGAATATAGCTAAAAGAAATGCCTTACCCTGTGGAACTTACATTTAGCAGAAGAAACAGAGCACATAAACAAACATATCATATCAAGTACTGGTAATTATTATAAAGAAAAACAAAGCAGGGCAAAGGATCAGAGAGTGAAAGGGATATTTTAGGTAGAACAGTCAGAGTTTACAGACATTCAATAAATAATACACTCAGGTTGCATGGGTGGCTCAGGCGGTTAAGTGTTTGACTTCAGCTCAGGTCATGATCTCGCAGTTTGTGAGTTTGAGCCCCGCGTCAGGCTCTGTGCTGACAGCTCAGAGCCTGGAGCCTGCTTCAGATTCTGTGTCTCCCCATCTCTCGGCCCCTCCCATCCTCATGCTCTGTCTCTCTCTGTCTCTCAATAATAAATAAACATTAAAAAAATTTTTTAATAAATAAATAAATAATACACTCAAGTTGTGTTTCAAATGAGAAAAAAGCAAATAGGAAATTAACATCTCCCTTTTATTTT
Organism: Panthera leo; assembly: GCF_018350215.1. Lineage (NCBI taxonomy): Eukaryota > Metazoa > Chordata > Mammalia > Carnivora > Felidae > Panthera > Panthera leo. Next base: position 163,955,614 of record NC_056679.1, on the reverse strand, counting down.
GTAACACTAATCGTGGAAAATGTGTCTGATAGCTGTGGGCAAGCGGATGTTCTAATATTGAAGTTCACAATTAGATAGACCTGCCAACCCAGTAATCATCGGTGTTGGAAAAGTACAGTCCACATCACAGGGTTAGATCTCCCTCACAGCAACATTGCACAGAAGGGGAACTCTTGCAGGCAGACAGATGCCAAGGAGGATGAGGCAGATGTTCCCAATTCCACCTCTCAGTCTCTCAGGTAAATAAATTTACATCTCCTTCACTGCAGTGTAAGTAAGAAGCTAGAGACAGGATAGCTATGTTATTAAAGCCCCTCCACATGGAAGGCAAGAAGAGGAGAGGGATAAGAAAGATCTTCATGAAAAGATGTTTTTCTGCAGCCACCTTCTGCTGCTCAGGTCTAGGTCCAAAGTACGTAGACAGAGAGTTGGCTGTGTTTAACCAGGGATACACTATATCTGATGAGTGCTACAGAAGGCAGAGATGCAGAGGAGAATGGGAAAAGTGGTGTTGAGAGTGTCTAAAAGGGAATAAAAGACCATAAAATATAAATTGCACAAAGAGAAAAGTGAGTCCATTAAAACAGTAATAGTGAGTAAGCAGTATAGTAAATGAATTAGATCCAAATGTAATCAAATAATGTTGAAGACAGAGAATCAGTAAATGACCTGGAAATACAAGATAGTTGATTTGACAGAAGGAAATAAAGATCCACTGAAGATGTCCACATCCTGATCCCCTGAACCTGTAAATATGTTACCTTACATAGCAAAAGGGACTTTGTAGATGTGATTAAATTAAGTACTTTGAAATGGGGAGATTTCCTGGGGTCATTGAAATGGGCTAAACATTATTACAAGGGTCCTTATAAGACAAAGGCAGAAGAAAGAGACAGATAAAGGAGATGTGATGATAGAAATAGAGAGTCAAAGTCAGAGATTTGAAGATGCCATGGTTCTGGTTTTGAACAGGAAGGAAGAGGTCACAAACCAGGAAAGTAGGTGGCCTCTAGAAGCCAGAAGAGGCAAGGAAAAGGCAAGGAAACATTTTCTCCCCTTGAGTCTCAAGAAGGAATGCTGCTCTGTTGATATTTTGATTTTAGCTTTTAAGACCCATTTTGGACTTCTTATTTCCAGAAGTATAAGATAAAATAATTGTGTTGTTTAAGCCACTAGGATCATTATAGCATCAGTAGGAAACTAATACAGTTGGTTAAAGAGTGGGTGCTTGAATTCTGTATTTGAAGGTGGGGGTACCTATTGGTAATGACAAAGTCTAGGGTATGTCATGGACTATATTGTAGTCAGAAAAAGTGAGGTCAAGAAGCACAGAGGGGTTGAGTGTGATCATCCGCAAGGCTACTGAAGCCATCAATAATGAAAACAATGATCCAGAGTTTTCAATCTTCGATGAATGAGTGGAGAGGGTTGGACATTACCAAGAAGGTATCTACTTCAGAGAATCTTATCTTTTGGAGAAAGGAGGATAATACAGTGGTCAGAAGGAACAATGAAACAGAAGGAGAACACCTATCTCATCTTCAGTCTCCATTATATGTGGAATGTGAGATTTAAAAACTGCCACCAGTAAAGAGAACTAGATAAGAAACATCTTCAAGAATGACAAGGTATCAGTCAAAGAAAAAGGGTAAAGGTAACAGGACAGAGTAGTGGATATCAAGGATTTCAGATTTTCATGATAAACTGTAAAAGCACAGGGAAAGAATTTGAAGTATGGGGGAGAGGCAAATGATGTGGTCCTATCAGGATATTTGAGGCTTATGGAGCATAAGCCCAGGTGATGATCTATGAATTGAAATTTGGGGGCTTCTGAAGGTGACTTAGACAAACATGAGTGTAAAGTGTAATAGGGTTTGTCCTCATACTTTTTTTTAGAAGGGCAAGCAGTTCAAAATACAGCATTTTTTGACAATTATTATCTTGGGTACTTGTAGTGATAAGATGAATGAAGAGGGATTATATTACTAGCAAGAAGTGAGGCCTCTGGGCTTCCTTCCCTTAAGCTTGTCTTAGGGAGACAGACTCATCAAACACACAAAACTGGGAGGTCTTGCTGAAATCCTGCCTCAAGCCTCCTTTTCAAATTCCAGAGAGTGGACCATGGCTATGGGAGAGGCAACGAAGCTGTGGACCTCTCACCAATCTGCTGTGGAACCTGGTGGGGTCATGGTGCAGAGAGGAACAAGCCAAGGAAATTAATGTTATCATGTGAGGGTTCTCCTAGATCTAGAGTCCTATCATTTCTATGAATTCAAGTATCTTCAATAAATATTCTATCGAAAAACATAATACCATATTTGGAGAAGGAATAATTTAAAAGAAAAACTGAATCGGTTAAAACAGAGCAGTGAAAATGAAAAAGAGAAAACAGTACAAATAAGAAACAGCACAGATCAAAATGGCTTTCACAAACACAGAATGAGAATGACTTTTTTACAACCTATGAGTATATACACAATCTTAAAAGTTCAAACCTCTGTAGAAAAAAATTCCCATTCGCAAGAGAAAAAAATACATTCATCAAATTTGTTCTAAAAGTGAATTCTGTGTCTATGGGGTTGTTTTTGTTTTTGTTTTTGTTTTTAGAAAGAAAAAGAGTGTGAGCGGGGGAGGGCCAGACATAGAGGAGGAATGAGAGAATCCCAAGCAGGCTCTATGCTGTCAGTGCAGATCCTGATGCAGGGCTTGAGCTCACGAGATCATGACCTAAGCTGAAATCAAGAGTCAGACACTTGACCAGCTGAGCCACCCAGGTGCTCAGAAAACTGAATTCTGTTTCTTTACAATGAATAGAGCTATCCCAGGAGAACGGCATAAAATTTTAGTTTGCACATTAAATTTATATACTTAATTTTTTCAAAATGTTTATTTTTGAGAGAGAGAGAGAGAGCTGGAGTGGGGGAGAGGCAGAGAGAGAGAGGGAGACACAGAATACAAAGCAGGCTCCAGGCTCTGAGCTGTCAGCACAGGGCTGGAACTCATGAACGGTGGGGGGGGGGGGGGGGGGGGGGGGGGGGGGGGAATCATGACCTAAGCCAAAGTCAACGCTTAACCAACTGAGCCACCCAGGCGCCCTATATATTTTAGTTAATACTGAAAGAAATTGTGCGTACTTTATTCCATAGGGTAAAAAGAGCTGTATACAAATTGTTCCCTTTAGGACAAGGGTTCTTAAACATGGATTCAGAGTGCCCATGAAGCAAGTGACATTTTATGTGAAACTACATAATAGAGTGGATGTCAGTGAATATAGGACGAGGGTCCTTAGCTTCCTTTAAATCCTTAAAATGGATTGCTCTTAAAAAAAAAAAAACAACATAAAAAACACAGTGCTCTAGGAGTGTGTAATGTGAAACAAAATAAATCTGATAATGTTAAAAGCATAAATGGATAAATTGTAAAACAATGTGTTAAAATATGAGATTTTCATTCTCAGATTAGTGAATGGAGAGGGGGGCGAGATCAGTGGTTACCAGAAGGTGGAAGAGGGCGGGATGAATCAGCATAGCACAGAGGATTTTTAAGACAGTGAAACTATTTCTGAATGATACTCTGGTGGTGGACACATACCATTATGCATTCCTCAAAACCCATAGAATGTCTACTACAAACAGCAAACCCTAACACTACAAATCTTAGTTAATAATAATGTATCAATTATTGCTCACCAACTGTAACAACTGTAGCACAAAAATGCAAGATGTTAATAATAGGGGAAACTGTTGGGGTCAGGGAGGTATATGGAAACTCTGTACATATCACTTAATTTTTCTGTAAACCTTCAAAAAATAAATCCATTAAAACAAAACCAAACAAGATGCTGACCACTCTGAATAAAGTGGATTGGAGGAGAGATGAAATGGAAGTAGGTCTCCAATCAGGAGACTTCTGCAATCATCAAGTCAAGAGATGATAATTTAGAATAGAGTAGATAAGAATAAAAGATGAGAATCAAAAAATTGGGGGGACTGTTACAAAAACTGGTGTTAATTTGAATATGGATAAAGAGGAAGGGGGGATGTGCTGACAGATGACTTACACATTTTTGGCTGTGTAATGGAAAACAAGTAAAATTCCAAAGTACAGATTTTGAGAGATGGATACCTTCAGACACCACCAGGATGCGTCCGTGGCAGCGTGGGATTTATGAAAGGTAGCTAGAAAGTTCAACAGAACATTCATAAAAGAAGGTAATGGAGTAAATATTTTACATCTTAGAATCATGTTGATATTCCTACCCTGTCCTAGCCAGCTCAGGCTGCTATAACAAAATACTATAAACTGGGGGCTTAAACAAGATATCAATTTCTCAAAATTCTAGAGGCTGACAAATCCAAGATCAAGGTGCTAGCAGATGTTCTTCCTGGTGAGAGCCCACTTTTTGGCTTGCAGCAGGCAGCCTTCTCACTGAGTTTTCACAGGGCAGAGGTAGAGAAAGCAACTTACTCTTAGAGGGTATTAATCCCATCATGCCCCCCCATTACTTCCTCTAAATCTAATTACTTCCCAAAGGGCTTATCTCCAAATACTGTCTGTTAGAAGGTGGGGGAGGAACAGAAAGCTATCCCCCAAATTAAGGAGACTTTGAGACTGAAAAACACAGCCAGCAAAACTCCATGTAATTTACACAGGGTATCTTACTGATAGGGCGGATTGAGCAGATGATGACCCAGATGCAGCACAGCTATTTGCTGCAGAGTCTGGACCTCAGTCTACACAGTTTATACAGCAAGCGGACAGGTGGTGGGGCAAGGGGAGGAGCACTATAGTGAGATCAAAGAGTTCTCATGCATTTCAAAGGGTTGGCACACCTAATTGACAGCTAACCTTTAATTAGATTTTGTGGGCCATCTATGAGTCAGGAAGGGGCAAGACTATGTTATCTCTAATAGATTCATGGGAGGCTGAAGCAAGCCTCCCTCCATCCCAGCCTTAATATGTATTTCTAACATATGTACATTAATCTCCAAGAGGCCTGGAACATGTAACCCAACATGGTCAGCATGCCTACACCAACATATTCAGGGCTATGGCTTCAACACAGGAATTCTGAAGAGACACAAACATTCAGTCTATAACACACCTCTAGCCCTAAGCCGGAATTGCATTATTTTATAACATAAATTTAAATCCATACAATGTAACTATAAGATTATATATGCAAAACAATACTTGAGATTTTCAAAGCAGCCAGTTATTTAAACTAATTTAAATATTTAACATTTGAAATAAAACCTCCTCTCTCAAAGGAAGCCCAATGTTAACAGATGCTGTTTACAACATTTTTAGGTCCACCCTGTCTCTATCCCTCTCCACCCCAAAAAAGAGTTGATTGCCTAAGCAAGGACTCATGCATTCAAAACAAGGTTCATTCTCCAATATCCATCAATGTAATCTGACGGCTAGCAGCAAAACTGCCCAGCACTCTAAATTTACAAGGTATCACATTAGGGGAGAATAAAGTAACCAAGACCCAGATAACTCGACAGTCTGTAGTCGACACCTCAAATCTCCTCTGGAATCAGAGCAGACCACAGAGCAGTGATGTACTAGCCAATGGAGACACTGTCACAGCCTGATTATGTAGTAATATGATGCATCCCTCACGCTGCTTTCATTAAAATACCATCACATCCACAAAACTTCTGAATAAACCATCTCTGAAGAGAGTAGTTCAAAATTATCATCTTATTAAAATACAACTGCTTTCGTTGCATTTACTTGTTTCCTTTAAAGTTGCAAACTATGGTATATATGGCCAGGAGAACATAGATTATCCCTGAGACCTAACAGAGCAGGGCCTTAATGTACACAGAGGCCCAAGAGTCTATTTACTATGCTGCTTCCTCAAAATGTATTTCCTTCACCCACCAGCTGCCCATCCTATCCCCAGGGCATCAGCTTCTGAGTTAGAGGTGAGATGAACAGTCCACATTTTATGCCTGGCCCAGCCCCATTCACTTTAAGTCAGCTTTTAATCGCCTCCTTTCTGTCACAGAGCCTGAGAGAGTTCTACACCTGAATGTCATGACTTGTCATGACCTAAGCTTGTGTTCACTGACAGGAAATTGGGAGAAAATGAACTGGGAGAAATGGATGGAACCTGTGGAAAGTCAGGAAAAAAAAAAAGTGGAGAAAAGGAGGATATTCAGGAGTTTTCCTCAACCTCTCATCTGCCCAAAATTACATACACTGTCTGAAAGCTGTTCTTGATGTCCTTTCATTAACATTCACAGATCGCAATGATTTTAGGCAGAACGCAGGGGAAAGTTACGACTGTCAAAGGTCATTCATATTCTCCACACAGGAAGAGAAGGAAATGTGTAGTCGTCCCCTCATTCCCAGTGACCTGTTATAAATGATGATTTTTATGTCAAACTGAAATTTTCTTCATTCTTTCTTATATAAATGTATAAGGGCTATTCTACACTAAGATGGGTCACCAAGGTAGCTTATAGATTTTCCTTCCCTTGAGACCTTTAAAGAAGATAAATATCAAGCTGCCTTTGAAGGATGACATGGAATCCTTACCACAGGCTGAAGAATGAATTAAAAACCCTTGGTTGTCCCTAGTCCCTATGAGTAAGGAAAAACAAAATGAAACAAAACATTAGCTATCTTCACAATATAAAACAATACCTTTAAATACTTATTTCCAATGTAGCAATTTTTCTTTTTTAAATGTAACTCTCTGCCACCCTGACATTAAATGTCAAAGTAGCACCAACTCTGTCCAGTTGAGCTACAAAATTAATTGACTGCTATGAAAAATACCAATGGAGCATAATGAGCCACAGAAGACCCATATCAACACTAAATTAGAAGATATAACTGCCTTTTGGAACTCAGTGATACCAAGTCTGCAGTGTCCAGTAATTAATGCAGGGTGATTTGAATGTTTATTAAAAGTACTAGATATCTGACATTTTCTGAGTAGACATAGAATCTAAGGGAAAGGTAAGTTCATCTCTTTAGAATTCCAAGTACTAAGACCAGATGAGTCTTAAAATAGCAACAGGTTGATCAACATCTGGCATATAGTAACTAAATGTTGAATAAATGAACTATATTTGTTTCTTCTTTCCTCCGGTCTTTTTGAGATTACTGGTTACTGCCCCTCACAATATTCTCAGACCTCTCTCTCCTTCAGGTATTAATATGTCTTTGCTTTCTCTTTTATTCAAAGTATAATTGCCTGGACAGCTACATGTTAAAGAATGAAACTGAACCACTATCTTATACCATATACAAAAATAAACTCAAAATGAATTAAAGACGTGAATGTATGGCCTGAAACCATAAAACTCTTAAAAGAAAATAAAGGTAATAAGCTCTTTAACATTGGTCTTAGGAATATTTTTTTTTGGACCAGTCACTTAGGCAAAGGCAACAAATGCTAAAATAAACCAATGGGATGACATCTAACTAAAAAGCTTTTGCACCGCAAAGGAAACAATCAACAAAACACAAATGCAACCTATTGAATGAGAAAAATATATTTGCAAACCATACATCTGGTAAGTGATTAATATCCAAAATCTATAAAAGTGTACATAATCTAATATCAAAAAAACAAACATTATTTAAAAATGGACAAAGGGCTTGAATAGACATTAAAAAAAAAAAAAAAAAGACATACAGATGGCCAAAAGGCACATGAAGAAAATGCTCAATCAAAAAGACAAAAATAACAAGTGTTGGTGAGGATGTGGAGAAAAGGTAGCTCTCATACACTGTTGATGGGAATGTAAACTGATGCCGCAACTACGGAAAACAGTACAGAAGCTTCTTAAAAAATTAAAAATAGAACTATTATACAATCCAACGATGCCACTTATGGTTATTTATCTGAAGAAAATAAAAACACCAATTCAAAGAGATATATTCACCCCTATGTTCACTGCAGCTTTACTTTCAAGAGCCAAGACATGGAGCGCCTGGATGGCTCACTGTCCCAATCTTGGTTTCAGCTCGGGTCATGATCTCACAGTTCATGGGTTCAAGCCACACATTGGGCTCTGAGCAGGAAACACAGGGCCTGCTTGAGATTCTCTCTCTCCCCCTCTCTCTGCCCCTCCCCTGCCCATGCTTTCTGTCTCTCTCTCCCCCTCTCTAAATAAATACACATTTTTTAAAAATTCAGCTCTTGTGAAGTATGGTCACTTAAAAGATAGGAAGATGGTGATTTTTTTTAGGGGCTTCCTGTGTTTCTAAGATCCTGATGGTGAAAAAATGAGGAATGTTGTGAGCTTTGGGGCTTCTCTTAGTAGATGACTTACTATTACGAAGAAACATCTCCACTGACTTAACATCTCTAAAATTTCACTTCAAACGTTGACTTTATTTTGAAAAGCTAACATGAAATCACCAAAGAGATTATTTCTAAAGTAGTTCCTACAGATATAATCTCAATACTGAATGCCCAACAATCATTTATTTTTATTTCCTCTCACTCATAACACAGAATATAATTCTCAATTTTTCCTAAGGTCATCACAAAACAAACAAAAGGTGTTATATTAGGAAAAAAAATTTGATCTCACCTAAATGTCTAATACCATGCAAACAGTGCTCTGAAAGAGACACCTCATTTGTTCCTTTTGTCAATTAATCTATTGATATTTAAAGTTCACCTTAGGTTAGCTATTTTAAGTTGGATTTATTTCTTAAAAATTGCAAAGGATGAGGGGCATCTGGGTGGCTCAGTCTATTAAGCATCCAACTCTTGATTTTGGCTCAGGTCGTGATTCCAGGCCCATGGAATCAAGCCCCATCTCTGGCTCCTCCATGCTGAGCATGAAGCCTGCTTGAGAGTCTGTCTGTCTGTCTGTCTCTCTCTCTCTCTCTCTCTCTCCCTTCCTCCTACCCTCCCTCCCTCTCTCTCCTCTGCACCACCCCTCCTCTACTCACTCACGCACACTCTCTCTTTCTCTCTCTCTCTAAAATAAAATTTAAAAGCCCTAAAAAATTGCAAAGGATGAAATAGCCCATTAAAGTCAGCCTACAGATATGTTCCATAAAATTACATAATCTAAAACAGAAAATAATTTTAAGGCCCAAATTAACAAATAGAAACTTTGTATTTTGTCTTTAGAAGACATTTGATAGCATTTTTGTCTTTGATTCTCAAATGTTCCCAAGGCCTCCTATTCTAAGAATTCATTTCCTATCCCCCAAAGTTAAAAGTCCATCTTTACACATAAAGTATATAAAACAAGATCGAGATTATTTTAATATAGTATTTATGACTTTAAAAACCCTAGAATCAGTTTTTTCAATAGCAGCAACTATAATTACATCCCCTTTTAACACTGCTTTCCTGATTTGATCCTATTTAAGCTTTTTAAAAACCAACATAGTGACAACTTGTTCATTCAGAAGAAATCAAGAAAAGTAGGATTATACTCAGATGAGCATAAACTCATGTCATGTTCAACGAAATGCTCTGGAAGCTTTGAATGTTTTCTAAAATGTTAAATATTTCATGGTCACAAAGGTATATTTCTGTGTCATTCTAGGAATTGGGCTTGTTCATTTCTACAATGCCTTTGCACCCTCTTATGGTCATTTTAGGATTTGCTTTATTGGGAGATTCAATTTATTCAAGGCTATTCAAAGGTTTCATCTTGTAAATTTGAATTTTATTAGAATAATGACATTTACACACTTCACACCTTTAAATCTGTGATTTCATAATCCCAAATATTAATTGAAGCTCACATTTCTTCACAGTGTTGAGAAAACCAAAGTAGATAGAGTTGAGGTTACTAGGATAATAATTAGGAAAACACTCCATACTTTCCAATTATGTCTGACATATTAACAAGCTAATAAGAATTTTAGATTCTGCCTCCTAGGCATAAAACAATTCAACAGTAAGGCCATCATTAGGTATCACAGTTCTTACTTCCCAATACTGATATGACAAAATCAACTTAGAATTTGTTTGGGCCTGTTTATAAAAAGCATGAAAATGACTTCTAACTCAGGACAATATCCTAAAAAACAACAACAGCAACAACAACAACAAAAAGCAGAAATGTGGCTGTTTTTCATTAAAAAGTAGCAACAGCAAGATTAAACACACACACACACACACACACACACAAACACACTATATTTTAATTGACTCATATGTTGTCTCAGAAACATTAAATTCCTTTAAAGCTAAGATCTTAGGGCACCTGGGTGGCTCTGTCGGTTAAACATCTGAGTTTGGCTTAGGTCATGATCTGGAGGTTTGTGAGTTCAAGCCCCGCGTCGGGCTCTGTGTTGAAAGTTTGGAGCCTGGAACCTACTTCAGATTCTGTGTCTCCCTTTTTCTCTGCCCCTCCTCTGCTCATGCTCTCTCTCTCCCAAAAATAAATAAACACTAAAAAAAAAAAAGCTACAAATCTTAAAAAAAAAAAGGTCAATTGTTACCTTTCTATTATTTTTAATTTGACCCCCATAAAAAAAAAAGAAAGACTGCTTCCTGACTAAAAATCTCCTTCTTTCTATTACTTAATGGTTTCATGTTCACAAAGCATTTGGAAAAATGTGAAAAGTTTTAATGGTAAGTTTTATTTCTGAGTTCATGCTGTTGCTAGTGATAAGGATATCTGCTTTGTGGTGAAGAGAAGTAACATTGAAACTCTACAGACAAAGGGAGAACTACTGGTTAAAGTGTTTATGGGGACAACTGTTGTGTTTCCAGATACTTTCTTCTTAGCAGGGTGACTGTCTCACATTGTAAGATATTTTTAACTTGAAGAGAAGTGTAACTTGAACACTATATTATTTTAAATTACTAACTTATATTACACTCATATTTTTGCCAGAAAAGTAGTACCTCAGAACCAATACATATATCTATAAATTCATAACTTTGGTTTCAGAATGCAACTGCTATTACTAAGGGCACAAAAATACACTAACCAAGAGTGCAAGAGATCCCATAACTGAACAACATTTAAGGAGCTAGAAAACACAGTTTCACCACGCTAGTCAAGTATTGTATAGGATGATGTTCCAAATACATAAGCTTTTGTTAATTCTCAAAGTACAAATGAAATTTAAAGATAAAATTTTGGGTGGTTCAAATGAAAAATGGAATTATTTTTCACAGTAGATAACAGCACTTACAAAGATCGCCAATACCAGTAAGGTATCAATTCATAGGTTTCCTATATGTTATTCAGTCTGTCAGATGTGCTCACTTCAGAATATCAGTTCATTGCCAGTTCCAGAAATGTTCTTTACATTTCAAAAACTCCAAAATCCTACAAGTCATTTCTCCTACATGACAGCCACGTACATGGTCTAAAATATTTTGTTCATTGTTCATAAACACTGAAAAATTGGATACGAAGTTGCTGAGTGAGCACTACCAGTACCTCCTTGTGTATGCATTTTTTCACAGTTATAATCATTGACAACTGGAAACTACTCTGTAAATATGTGTATCTTTTTTAAAAAGTGACTATGTCTTGCTAATGAGCATTGCAAATACTGGTGTTCAAATGTATCCTGTTCTACAAAAGTCTGATGTGTCCTGGGGTGCCTGGGTGGCTCAGTCAGTTGAGCGTCTGACTTTGGCTCAGGTCATGATCTCGCAGTTCGTGAGTTCAAGCCCCACGTCGAGCTCTGTGCTGACAGCTCAGAGTCTGGAGCCTGCTTCGGATTCTGTGTCTCCTCTCTCTGCCCCTTCCCCACTCATGCTCTGTCTCTCTCTGTGTCTCAAAAATGAATAAATGTTAAAAAAAAATTTTTTTAAAGAAAAGAAAAAGTCTGATATGTCCTACAAAAGTCTGATAATTCAATTGTGCATACAAAGATACAAAACAGTTAAATCTACTGGCCCAAACAACCATTTAGGAAGACAGTAATGAGGGTTGTTTGAAAGCAGAGTATCCTAGGGGTCCTAAACTACATAGCATAAAATTCCAGGCCCTTAAAATCAGCCACAGGACACTACTTTTCATTTCTTCAGCACTATACCTTTTCACATCCCAATGATTACACATTTAACTCCCTCTATCTGAAATAATTCCCTCCCTTATTGTAGTATACCATTATATATTGGGACTTATCACATGGTAATGCAATTATTTGTTTGAATGTCTATCTCTCCCAGTAGACCACCATATATAATATCTTGAAGACAAGAACTGAACTGATTTATTTTTATATTTCCCAGTATCTGAAAACTACTAGTCCAAAACATCATTATGAAGACCCATGTTTTAATCCTAGGTGCACTTAATTTTCCATTTTCCTTGTATGTAAATGATTAGGTATTTTATTCCTTGCAGGATAGCTGGGAAACAGAAAGGTACCCATAAAGTGACTAACCCAGTGCCTGGCACATAGAAGGCAGTTACATGCACTCAATAAATGTTAGTTGAACTGATCCTTCCCTACAGCTCTTTGCATTTATATATTAACTCAAAATCTCTTCAGATTTTCCAAAATCTAAAGCACTATCTTGTTCCTTCTTATATTTTGTCATATACCATAATTTAAACATAATCATAGCTATAAAAATAAAGCATTTTACTGTGTATTAAGGCAATTTAGGCATTTGAAAGCAGTAAGTTCAATTTTTTCCACACATAAAATATCCCAAGAAATGGGACTAAAGTTCAGGGCATTCAGCTTTATTTTCTCTTCTATTTCTCAACAAAAGAGGGGAAAAAAATGCTTCAATATTTATAAGACTAAGAATAATGGATGTGCATAATTTTGCTTTAACATACATTTCTGCCTTTTAAACCCAGTTTAAACTCAGTGAAAGGCCAAGAACATGGACTTAATTATGCAGGAAAAAAAGATGCTTTAACTGCAGTGCACATTCAATAGACAAAATCCAAAGAAAGCAATCCTGCCTGAAACGTTTACAAATCAATTCATTATATTGATTTGGAATGAGTTGTGCTGTAATTTAAAGCATAGATTACTGCAGGCCAAACTTGATAAAGTTCTTTTTTTAAGGTACTTCACTTGACTATGGACTTGACCTGAGAATTTTCAAGAAACAGTGATTTGCCTAACTTAAAAAAAAAAAAAAAAAAAAAAAAGCTACCATGTACAAAAACTAGGTTTTAAAGGGTAATGATTAAGAATTGAATCATAACTAAATTTCAGAAGTACAAAAAATTGTGTCTAACAAATAAGTTCAATAAGACATTGATATTTTGAGAAGAGGCAAAGTGTTTCTATTTCAAAACAATTTATTCCACATACGATGTATAGAATGTTTCCATCTCATTTCCTAGTTCCAGTGTAGTTCTGGAAGAAAAATTTAAGATTTGTTTCTGTTTTGTTTCTTCTTTATGGAAAAAGCTGTTCTTTGGCAAACAGTGATTAAGCCTAAGAGTCCTTTTGTCCCACTCAAATCTCCTGATGAGTCAGTGTTTTATCTTAATACAACTTAAATATTTTGCCATTTCTTTCCATATCATTCTTAAAAAGTGAGGATAATAATAGCTATCACTACACAGGGTAGTCCTCAAAAAGCACTGAAACTGGGGTTCAGAAAAGCTCATCTTATTTTAATTACACATCAAGCATGAAGTCAATGAGTTAATTAAGCGGCTAACTATGTGCTTCCTGGAGGAAAAAGAGTATTTGTTAAAATCATTTTTTTTCATAATAAAAAACAGGACCTAGAGAATGATACTGTACCCCCATTCCCCTGTCCCTGGGGTAGGGGGAAGTACACAGCAGGAAGTAAGTAAAATAATAATTTGCAGCTGAGTCACTCCAGAGACACAAGAATGAATGTGTAACTAGGTCTTTTCATAACATTAAATCTCCTTCAGTGATATTTCTCTTGGGCCTCAGTTTCTTCATCTAAGCAATGACCTTGATTTCCCAGTTCTCTTGTAGTTTTAAGTGTTGTGAGTTCTTCATAAATTAAATTAAGCTATACTAGTCTGCTGTGAGCTAATGTCTAGATGACACATGGATACACAAACATATGAATGTGTAAATATGCAATGTGTAAGTTATTCAAACACATGTATAGATCTATTAAAATCTAAGAAAAAATAAACAGTTTTTGATGCATCATCTTCAAAAGTCTAGGGGCACCTGGGTGGCTCAGTCGGTTAAGTGTCCGACTTCAGCTCAGGTCTTGAGCTGAAGACCATGGGTTCGAGCTCCATGTAGGGCTCTGTGCTGACATCTCAGAGCCTGGAACTTGCTTCAGATTCTGTGTCTCCCTCTCTCTCTGTCCCTCCCCTGCGCTCTCTCTCTCTCTTTCTCTCTCAAAAATAAAAAAAAAAAAAAAATTAAGACAATTTTTTAAAAAGTCTTCATCATTTGTAGTAAAATGACACAAAAATTGTGAAAAACCAAATAAAATACCTCTATGGAAACAAATTATTTTACTTTCCAGGTTTCTCTTCTTTAAAATGAAAGCAGACAAACACAGCAAAATTATAGTCTATGAAACAAATTAGAACTAAAGAAGAAATTTTCAATTATTTCCACAAATGCCCAGAGCAGTTTAAGCTTTCTAAAATTTGCTACCCTGTTGAATTAGAGTATTTTAGCTTTATAAAAGCTTTCCTGAAGCTTGCCACAAATTTTCAAAATAACTACCTTTTCATCCATAGAAATTAATGATTTTGCCATGACATTTTTCCTGCAAATTTTAACAGGATTTAAACTACCTAATCTTTCTAACTGTAAGTATTTAGTGTTTTGTTTTTTTGTTATAGAATAAGGAAAAAAATAAGCTGGTTTTTCTCAGTTATTTGATCCCAGAATTTAAACAAAATTCAGTCTCTAAAACAGTATTTTTTAATATGTTTATAATATTCAGTTGATTGGGAAAATAATTCTTGAAATAAAACTAATTACTGATAAATGTATGTATCTATTTAAAGATTCCTTACTAATTGTATTACTTCTGTAGAGTTGAAAGGTAACATTCCTTTCCAAGCTGATTATATACCAAAAGTCACAACCTTTGGTAGCACTGCCACCTGCTGTTGATTCTAGATCATTTTCCAGCATATATCAAAAATAAAACTAGAAAAGCATGGGCAAATTGGTCTGGAAAACAAGCATCGACATAGATTTTAGGGACAATTTGTGTGAAAACCACTGATAAAGTTGTTTTTCTGACGACAGATAACGTTGTATCTATATTGTAATAAGCCTCTTACTATACAAAGGAGCAAAATAGGTAACTGTAAAGGGCCCTAAGCCTTCTTGGTTATTAACATTTGTTTGAGATATAGTTTTACAAAAGCATTTTTTATTTGACAAAGAAAGAGAGGGATGTAGCACCCAGAAAAATGAAAGTAATAAAGCTCTTTCAGGAGGAATTATATGATTTCCTTTTAATTGAGTAAACCATGCCTAATAAATAAAGGAAGATACAAGCATACATGTAGGGAGATACAGGCAAATGTGGCAAAACTGGTGAATCCACCCAAAGGATATATGGGAAAACATTTTTTATCCTTTCAACTTTTCCTAAGTTTACTAACTTTCTAAATAAAAAGTTGGAGAAAAAATTATCACGCACTGATTTTTTAATTTGCTTTACCAATGCAGCTAAACATCACAGAATTTAAGGGAACGCTGATATTATAATTGACAAGTTTATATGTATTTTAAAGTCTGAGAAAGGTTGAAATACCATTTTTAAAACACTATCAAGGTTTTCTTTTCTTTCCCCCCAATTCTAGAGAAACATGATTTACAGCAGCAGCAGGCCTTATGGGAGATGGCTGGTCATGTAGCTGGAGCAGTGACCTAACACTGCCTCTTGGGGAAGGCAGGAACAAAGTGTATAAAAGAACATGAGTATACCCAATACTTTTTTCTCTTACAATTTAACAGCTTCAAGACTGAACTGTTAGTTGCCTTGAAAGCTTTACCAGTATGCTGCCTTCTCCCTGTCTATCAAACAGTAAAAAAACATAACTGAGAAGTTTCTTCAAAACACATTCATGAAGATTTTATTACTATTAAAAAGAAAAAAACTATATTTTAAAGCTGCTTTTTTTTTAACCAAGAAAGCTAACATTTGCATAAAAGACAGCCTCTGGGTTGTCTGTACAACTCCCTTTCTGTGGATGTTTCCTCCCAACTCCCCTATCATAGATATTTAAATTCCATGACTCTAGCCAGTCATAACCTACCAGCCAGTGCTTCTCTCTTGTGGGAGTTCAGAATTGGAAATCAGAAAGGATATTTCAGTCTCTGATGTTTTTTGAAGTGGTGACAGGTAAACTCAAGAGTTATGGAATTGTCATCGAGTACAAAATACATGGGAAAGCAGAGAGAAATGTCCATTTGCACAGAAAAATAAGGAAAGACATGTAAAGAAAAAAAGAAAAGACACAGAGAGAAGGAGTAATGTCTTACAGCTTTCCAGTCCCACCTGAGCCCAGCCGTACTTCCTGCCCATAGGCTCCATGACATTCCCTTGTATTCATATAAAGCCCTTCACCTCCTTTGTACTCACACAGGCTTGCAGTGGGATTCTGTTCCTTAAAGACAAAAGCCTTGATTCCAACAATTTATTGACACAAGAGACACGGGGAAATTTTTGATACACTAACAACAAAAAAAAAAGTTAGAACCCCATCCAATAATAAAAACAACAACAACAAAAGATGTAGATATTGTCTGTGAAATACAATTTTAGAGATAAGCAACCTCCATAGAAAACTGTAATATTTATCCTAACAGAGTCCCTATCCAGGAATAACAGTGGTGACTGGCAGATTGCATTGTTTCTTCAAAATATTCATTCCTCCACCTTATAAAGTCCCTCTCTGGTAATTCTCCCTGTGAAAGAAATATATTTCCTACTGCCACAATCTCAGGTTTGGCTACATGATTTGCTTTGGCCAATCCAAAGTAAGCCCAAGTGACTGTACCAGTGCCAGGCAGGAATCTGAATGGCATCTTGCAGTTCCACAGAGGCGTTCCTTTCTCTCTGACAACACAAGAAAAAACAACGGTGAGGCTGTGTTACAATAATGTGAGGATGTGTTACATGTCAACCTTCAATAGGCAATTAGCATGAACAAGAAATAAACCTCTATTGTTAGAAGTCATGGAAATTTTAGAGTTGATTGGTACCGTGGTATACCTGGCATAAGCAGACTGGCACAAGTCTCAAAGAGATGCTCATGACTAATAAAGCCAATGGGTAAGAAAGTAAATACTTCATATGGAAGTTCATTTAAATATTGCCAATAAGCTTATATTTTAAATAGCCCTTGTAGTTTTCAAGCTATCAGACTGTTGATGATTTTAAGGATCTTTAAAGATAATGCTTACCAAAGGATAAATTTACTACTTCTGCCATGTTTCTAAGAACTGTCCACAGATTTATGAAAAAGACATACTTCTTCTTAAAGGATATTTCAAAGATATTCTAATTTTAGTGTTTGTACTTTTCCAAAACCTGTGGGTATAATAAGGCTTTTCAAAACAATATATCAATTGAGAAAAAGTTCTGAATAAATTTTATATTTTCCTTCTACCTTATGAAAACAACCTGATGCCAAAGGTTCTGATTCTTCCAAATAGTAAAAACCAAAAAAATTGTTAATGCCATTCCAATTTTCTTGGTCATTTTATAACACCAATGGCCTTAAGTCCTCTATAATCCAGATAATAATTTTACTTTTAAGTATGTCTTTCCGAGGGGGAGCCTGGGTGGCTCAGTCAATTAAGTGTCTGACTCCTGATTTGAGCTCAGGTCATGATATCACAGTTCATGAGTTCGAGCCCTGCATCTAGGTCTGTGCTGCCAGCATGGAGCCTGCTTGAGATTCTCTCTCTCTCTGCTCCTCCCTGTGCCCGCCCTCTCCCTCTCTATCTCTCTCTCTTTAATAAAAAAAGAAAAGAAAAGAAAAGGAAAGAAAAGAAAAGAAAAGAAAAGAAAAGAAAAGAAAAGAAAAGAAAACGGGAGGGGGGAGTATCTCTTTCTGAAAACAATGTCATATTTAATAGAGTTTTGATAACTGGAAATAATTATCAAATAAACTAAGATAAAATATGAGGCTTATTCTATACATTGTGCCACTAAGATTAGCTGTGTGACTTTAGGGAAGTCATTCAACCTCTGTGAGCCAGTAGAGAAGCTTAGAAAAATGAGGATAATAATCTATACCTACTACATATTATAGGAACCAAATGCTATAACACCTTCACTAACCTAAAAAATAAAAAGCCACATTTTCACTATAGAAGCAGAATATATGCTTACATATAGTTTCCATAAACCTTAATACAAAACTAAATTGTTGAAGAATCAAGTAATGTTGGAAATTGCTTCTACTTTACACTAACCTCACTATTAAAACCACAATAAATTATATTAATAAGAGAATTGTCTCATGCAATTCTATTTTTCATTCTAGGTGGTCATTTGATAAACATCTCCATTTAAATACCAAAAACAACAACAACAACAACAACAACAACAACAACAACAACAACGTTAATGTCTTTAAGAAAAGAGATTAGGAAATAATCCCAACAGGTTTTAAATTGCATATGTTAATATTTTTCTAAGCTTTTTACTTATATTTACTGATTTAATCCTTCTAACAAGCCTATAAGGAAGTTACTACTAATTAGTCCATTATTCATATAAGAAAACTGAGGCACAGATTAAGTAACTGTCCAAAAGTCACAGCTCATAAGTAGCACAGTCAGATTTTGAAACCAGACAGGCAGTATTAAAATTCCATTTCAAACTAATATTATCATACCAGTACGAGCGAAGGAAAAAGATTTTGGGGAAAGATGCAATATAGTTGGGCCAATAATAAACTATTTCACAAGTACATATCAAGTCTGTCTTTTAAATAATCCCTTTCACTTAAATTATTGAAATTTTATATTGGTAGAAATCATGTAGATGCATCGACTAACATAAATGTTGTTCATCTAAATCCATTACTTCCCTTGCTACAATTCCTTTCTTTCATTGTTATTGATGAATCAGCTTTGAAAAATCCATTTTGCTTCACCAGTGGGGCTGAGAAATTTTAATCTCTGAGTTAGACTGTGTTCTTGGTAATGAAAAAGTTGAAAGATCATGAGCAAATAAATGTATAGTAACTGTAATACAACAAATAACAGCTAGAGCATCTAGAACAGATCTTTGATACAGCACAGTACTCCACAAGAATACACTCCAAATGGTGTATATAGCATGTATCTACCATATCTTTTAAAGAATGAATGAATACATACAGATGACAATGTAAAAAAAAAAAAAATCCCATGGAATGACCTGTGTAAATATGTAACAACTCTCTACATATAGTGAAACACATTTTAGATTGAGATTTGAATACTAATGACAATTTCTTGTAAGCTATTACTTTTATAAAGAAGATCTGCCATTTAAACACTGAAATTTCAACTCTGAAATTTCAACTGTGATTTGAGAAATCATTAACTAGCCAAAAAAAATTTTTTCCAAGTTGGAATTATATTCAAAACCTTCAAGAAAGACTCACAAGACTCAGTTTAATTTAAATAACTTAAATTTGACATATTCAAATAACTCAGAGCTTTTAAATTTAAAGAAATGAAAAAGAAAATATCCAAGTCCCAATATGAGAGAAAGGTGACAAAAATCCATTACTTTTAGGAGAAAAGAGTCAAACATTTCCAAGGAGACTATTTGACTCCTTAGAAAAACTAATTTGCCTAAAATGAGCCAGGATTTTATTATTGGTCCATTATGAAAAAGTAGATCTTATGCATTTTATTCCAATTTTTCAAATGAGAAACTTCAGACAGATTAAATATAAAAGAAGGGTCCCTATATTTTACATCTAAATTTGCTCAAAGGCAAGTTATCAACAGAATAGAAATGTGGTTACATCAGTGTGTCACAGAATAATGATTACTATAGTGAGTCAAATGGATAAATATTGTTTCTGTAAATTCTCAAAACAACTTTCTTTAGTACTGTAAACTGCAAGGAACTAAAACAACAATTGTGAAATTACTATATTTCAGCTTTTAAGAAACTTGGTGAGGGATCTTTTTTTCCCCTAGAATGTATCTGTTGCTTTTCTAACAATATCAATAAGCCCAGGAGGGCATCTACACACATTTCCAAGTTTTAATAATAGTCAACGTATTAAATAACTAATCCAGTATAATGCACCATTCCAAAGTAGAGTGTTTGGCCAATATACCTCTTCAGAGAGATACTGTAATTGCTTCACTCCACTTTCAATAAACGATCTATAATGAAAGTTGCTTTTTTAGGCTTAACCTAGAGCTGTACCCTGTGGGAAATGATGGGTCTTTGTAAAATGTGTTACAATTTACTAATAAGGATGCAGAAGAAGCACAACTGATGAACCAGCAAATCTGCTCTGACTTATTTGGTCTTTGCTGCATGAATTTGAATATCATCAAAATACATTATCCTTATCCTTAACCTGCTTCCTATGATTCACTCTATCCTCACACTTATTTCAAAAGGAACTTTAAGCACTTGAATATTTTACATACCTGTGCTGGTCCTACGGCATTACATAAAACAGAATATTTTTTTTTCTAAAGGACAAAAATGAAGCTTTGAATAGAAAGCAGTAACCAGGTGAATATTCAGGACCTGGACAAAAGCAGAGAGCATTTACATAGCAATATCTATATTTGATACTGATATATAATCAGAATTTCTCACGTAAAAATAACACAAATTACCTTCCCTGAATATTTACCAACTGACTATCAGGGAACCATGAAGATGTGGATTATGAGTCTCTTTTCACCAATAACAGATTGTTTTATCTTGAACACACCTGTTAATTCTTCTCTCCCTGCCTCTGACTCCCTTCCTACCTTCTGTCCATCTTGCCTTCCTTTCTGATTCATTCATGAATTCATTTAACTTCTGTTGAGGGTATAACATGTGCTGGGCATTATGGCTGCCTCTACAGATACAAAGATAAACAAAACAGTTGTGCCCCAATGGAGTTCCTAATCCTTTGAGTGAGAGAAAAAAATAAATACCTATACTATAAAATACTATAAGAAAGGTTTATTCAGAGTGTTCTGAAAGCAGAGAAAGGGATATAATTCAGTTTCCCAGAGATGGTGACACAGGAACTGAGTTGTGAAAATCAAGTAGGCTGTATGGATGAGGAAGTGGGGTGGGACAGGTATTTCTAGCAGAAGAAATAGGAGAGGTGACATACCACAACCTCTGTAATTACTTAGCTATGGGTCTAGGGTCGGTCGCAAATAAGGAACGGATGGATTCTCCAAAGTTGGGTGCATACCCTAAGGGTGCCTAAGACAAAGAGAAGAGTACAGGAATAAAATATTAAAATTTCTTTTACAATTATTCTTACCACCTTTTTAAAAAAATTCTATTTTTGAACATACTATTTAATTAAAATAACTTTTTAGTATTCTAAACCTTGTACATGTGTATCATTTGTAAATAAATAAATATATACTGGGTATACACCCTCCAAAAATTTTAATTAGTGGTATTGCAATAAAAGAAAAAGAAAGAACCTCATAACCTATATTATCCTGAAAGTGATGCATAAGAACAATGGATTTTAAGCAAATGAGTAATGACAGGATTTTAAAAGATCATTCTGACTGTATTCTAGAGGGTAAATTCGAAGACGAGTCCTCAGACAAACAGTTATAAAGCCACTGTAGTAATCCTCATGAGAATATCTGAAACAATGATGGTGGCACAAGAGGAACACCAAGGAGGCTGCTTATAAGAAAAAAAGAGTATAAAACTATAAATCACACTAACTTACATCATTCGTTACACTTTGGCCCTACACAATTCCACAAAGATAATTCCTATACCCTTCCAAAAGCTGGCTTACAAATCAAGTCATAATGTACTATTATCCGATTTGAGATCATTAAAACTTAAAGATGAAATTATATTCTTATTTCATGATGAGGACCAATATTTGAAAATCAATATAATCACTGTTCCTACTAGATCACTCTAGTTTCTTTTCATGTAAGCTAATGTAAATCTTAATCAGAGAAGACGGGAAAGAGGGAAGGAAGGAGGGGGAGGCAAAAGTGAGGGGAACTGGAGGAGAGAAAGTGAAGATGCCGAGATCACTCCCTAATTAACCAATGCCATCATATTGGTGATAGAACAAAGATAGTATTGTTTCCAGTTTCCTTTTCTGTTTTACCAGGAAAGTTTCATAGGCCAGGGACTTTTAAATAAATCTGCTTCCAAATATATCACAGATTTCCTTTGCTAAGAGCCAGAAACCAAACAAAAGAGAACAAATAATAAGATATAACTTGGGTAAGTTATGCTTTATCCACAGAGTTTAAACAGTTGGATTTAACAAAATTAGATATACTTTCTGAATGAATAACTTATCTCCATTAAGTTTAAACTGTGGGAAAGGAAAAGATATGATAATAGAACTTGAATAAGTTGTACCTTCGAGTACTATTCTCCATCAACATTTAAGAATTCCTTACCTATTTCTGAATGAATAAATCAATTACTGTTCAAATTTTATTTCAGATCAAAGCACTTGGTCCTACATAAGAAGTATCATATTGGTGGCCCTGTTGCCAGAAAAGCCGCATGTGATTAAACTGGAAATGTTACCACCATAGCAGATAACTTTTCAACTAGGACAAAATGGAATATTATATGAGATATCCCTAGTGGCATTTTGTAATGGTTCCTTATCCTGGCTTTCTAAAGGGTAAAGTGTTTTCTAAGAATTTCACATGGCCTTCAATGGCATAGCTCCTCTCTTAAATTACTCTGGTTTTCCCACAATTCTGCCAGTCAGACTTATATTGAAACTGGCTGAATGGTGTAGTGACAATAAATGGATTCTCAAGGATTATTCACAAGAACTCAAAATATATAAAGCATTTTGGGGCTGCCTAGCTGGCTCAGTTGGTAGAGCATGAGACACTTGATCTCAGGATTGTTAAATTCAAGCCCCTCAGCGGGCATACAGATTACTTGAAAAAAATAAAATACATAAAGCATTTTAACATTACTGTTAAAAATCATCATATAATGTTAAAAACGAGTTATCTTATGTATAGGGCGCCTGGGTGGCTCACTCAGTTGAGCATCTGACTCTTGATTTTGGCTCAGGTCATGACCTTCCTGGGATCAGCCCCGGCACGCCTGCATCAGGCTCCCAGCTGACAGTGCGGAGCCTGCTTGGGATTCTCCCTCTCCCTCTCTCTCTGCCTCTTTCTTTCCCTCTCATTCTCAGTAAATAAATAAACATTTTTTTTAAATGTATAGTTACTTTTTGTAATGAAAAGAGGGAGAGATGGTATATTCCTGTAATTTCTCACAGCTCTAGAAATTCACTGGATGCAGACTGACAGCTCAGAGAACAAAATGCCATCCTACAGATTCAAAAAGTGTTTATTAATCATTCTAAATTTCATTCCTCTTTTTAATGTATTCTGAGAATATCGTGGCAATCAGCATTACATTATTGTTGTAATGATAGCTTAGGAGGCAACAAAAATCCTCTCTGGGATACTGAAATCAGATAAGTTAGAGACAGCTGACAGAGCACTGTAGGGGCACTTTGTTTAGAAATAGCAAGTAAGGTGCCTTCTACAATAGTAAAGTCATCCCAGTTTTTCATTCCAAAACTCCACAGATTTACTTCTGAACTAACCCTACATGGGGCTCAAAAACAAAATATATTCACCACCAACAATAAATTAGCTGACATGTGAGCACATAACATGTGGCTTTAAATATAGCACTAAATTATTCGTCCTCCATAGAGATAGAATGGACTCTGATTCATAGAGCAGGTAACAAACCTAAGGCTCTCAATCACGGCTGAAGGAATTTACGTGCACTGCAGACATTCACTCTCTGTAGAAGGTCATCGCTTCACAGCCTGGGAAATAATCCCTGCCAGCGGACTTGCAAAGTGCCTGAGGCATAGCTCCTGAGAGGCATAACTCCTCTTCTTTCAAGGCTAGAGGTCGGAGCCATGATCACAGCTCAGTCAAATTTAAAGGAAAAATGTATCTAGGGTCAAAAATATCCTAAGGAAAAATAGAAGACTAAAACTAAAAAAATATACTGTGCTCCTCTGGGCTTTGGCATGGTGATAGAAAAACCTGTTGCAGAATATTAAATGTAGATGTTTTTTCATCTGATAGCTTCAAAATAACTAAACTAAAACTGAATACAGAATCGAATGCATGTCATGCTGCAATCCGGTTTGCGGACATTTTTAAACGCTACAAATCCTTTTAAATCCTCATCAGCCTAAACATTCTAGAAAAGAAAAAAAAAATCAAGTTTAAGTGACTTAAACATGAAATGTGAGCAATGGCTCAATGATTAAATGACTGCATCAATTAACTTGAGTACACAGAAAGAATGTTGCTCTTTCAAAGCAGTGTTAATTCTGCCTCTGATCGGACAGACTCCTGCTCATATCAAGGTTGTTGCTTCATAAAACACAACTCATACAGCAAAAGAGGAGAAATGATTTATAAATAAGAATAAACTGTTGTTTGGGAATTCTTCATAAAATACATAAACTAAATTGATGTTTATGTGAAAAATACAGTCATTTCCATACACTTCCAAGAGTGAAAAACTCTGAAAATTGTTTTTGAAAATCATGAGACAGATGAAATTACCATAAACTCAACAAAAGTGGCTTGGTACCCATAAAAATCATAAATGAGTGTATTTAAAGATTAAATGCATTTCTGGATGTACGCATTGCAAAGGGGAAAGTGTTTTATTTTGGTCATCTCTGCCAACTGCTATTACATGCTGTCATTTTCAGTAAGGGGAAATGTATTTGCAAAAGCAGAGTGAGCACAACAGGCCTTAAATCAGACAAGTTGGGGACTGCTGACAAAGCGCTGTCTGCACTCTGCCTACCAGGGCCCTTGAATATCAGGATTTTACGGCGTGTTTTCCTGACATATCTGATACTTAGTAAACCCTACTGCCTGCTTAGAATCTGGAGTACTAACCTACTTGCTATTTCTAAGTTCGCTCTCACTCTTTCAAAGGACCAGGCTCTACCCTGGCAAGAAGGAAAGGAGTAATCCCTGATGAACTAACTGATTTTGCCCTTTCATTCTTCCTGGCTTTTCCAATCTCAGTTCACAGGTTACTTCCTCACGGTTTTCTGTGTTACTCAGAATGTTATGGTGAGGTAGTGAGTTAACTCTGAAATCTCTTCAGCTTACACCAAAGTTTTCTTTCTCACTCATACAAAGTCTGTTTCAAGTCTGGCAGCTCTCCACAGCAGCTTCCAACTGGTGAGTGCCAGTTCTATCTCTGTGACAGGGTTATCTTAACATGCCATACTCATATTGCCATGAAAAGTTAATAAATATCTGGAGAGCAAGGTACTATCTCATAACTGCTTTGGCCCAGAAGGGCACCACTTCTGTCCACAGGGCATTGGCTAAAATTAGTCACAAAGCCATGCCTAGCGGTAAAGAGCCTGGGCCATATACCCTTCCCAGTAGACCTGGAAAAAGAGAAGAATAACACATGGGTAAGTACTTTAAGTCTCCACTATACATTTTTCTAACCCTGTCCTGTAAGTGTAGATTGAGTACCCACAATGCACTCTCCACTTTGTCTTCACTCCACCATAGAATATAAATTGTTTATTATCTATTTTACTTCATTAGTCAATAGCTCTTTGAAAGGAACAACCAGATGCTGTCTTCCTGACTAAATTCCATAAACACAGAAACAAACATAATCACAGAAAGTCTGATGCATGCATGTCTAACGTTATTTGAGAAGTTCTAATTACTAAGATATGGTAGCAACATCAAAAATATATTTAACTTTGGGGTGCCTGGGTGGCTCAATTTGTTGAGTGTCCGACTCTTGATTTCAGCTCAGGTCATGATCCAAGGGTCATGGGATTGAGCCCCGTGTCAGGCTCCATGCTTAGCATGGAGCCTGCTAAGATTCTCTCTTTCTCTCGCTCTGCCACTCTCCCCAATTTGCACTCTCTCTCTCTCTAAAATAAAAAAGCAAAATAAAAATAATTTTTTAACTTAATATGAAAACAACCGTTTATTCAACATCAACAAGTATTCACAGAATGTTTCCTGTATGCCAATCAAAATCTAGGTTCAGAGAGAACGGTTGTAATTGACATAAACAAAGACCTTTACATGTAGAAATTCACATTCTAATAAAGACATGCAATAAATAAACATCAGAAACAAATATCCAAAACAAGAATGCCAGAAATGAGAAAATACCAGTAGGAGAGCTACCTAAGCAGGCTGATCAGAGAAGCACTCTATAAAGGTAACATCTGAGAGACACATGATAAGAAGCGAACAATTAAAAAATCTAAAGCAAGGGTATTTTAAAAGGAGAATACAGCTAGTCCAAAGTGTAAAGCAAACGTAGTATATTCAAGAATGTAGAATATATATACGATGCATATAAATTAGAAACACCCCTAACTATAGTTACATGTGAAATTATCTTGCAATAAGGACCTTATGTAAAGTTCAAGGTACTCTCACTTTTATGGAATTAACCTCTAAATTGTAGAGTTAAAGCACGCTTCCCAGCATATCTCATCACCATCAACCACCAATGTTATTAAGTGCCTTACATGTGAAAGAAAAGCAGCTATTATCATATTTAATTTTTTTTAAATCAGACTCTTCACTTAAAAAAATACAATCTTTTAGAAAATAAGGCAAAAATATATGAAGTGTGAGTTAATACCAAAATTTTAAAGCAATGTGTGACAAGAATAAGACATATCTTCAGAAAGTCTAAGGCTAATTACCAAATAAAATTATCTACATAAACTTTTATTTCTATATTATCCATAAACTCAAGTTTCAAGAATGGATGGACTAGATGGATTTTCACTAAATTTGCAGGATACAGTGGGCATATTTCTGCCTTAAGAAACAGTCTGTGTGTTACATACAATATTCATTTGCAGGGCACCCAAACAAGGTAGAGACTAACTTTCCAGAGCCGCTAAAACTAAAAAGTACAACAAAAGGACCATGAAATCTTAAAGGGGTGGTGATAATGAGAGATAGGCCATTTTAGCATTTAAAACAATGCTATGGATGGGCAGGGAGAAATTCGTGGTTTCAAACTTGAACTCCAAATTATTCAACTCAAAGGCAATCAATCCAAATTCCATGCACTGGTTTGCAATAACAGCAATTCTCATATATACAATAGGATATAGTGTGTACCAGAATGAGTGGTAATAGGGATTTATATATTTAATGATAGTTGGTGATTCTCCCAAACTATGCAGAGGAGGCTAACTACTATATAATAGAGATTATGAACTAAAAAGAGGAAAAAAAGTTTGTTGACATTTTTTGTTTATTTTATTTTTGAATGATAGAGAGAGACAGAGACAGAGCATGAGTAGGGGAGAGAGATGCAGAATTTGAAGCAGGCTCCAGGCTGAGCTGTCAGCACAGAGCCCAATGTGGGGCTCGAACCCATAAACTGTGAGATCATAACCTGAGAGCTGAAGTCAGACACTTAACCAACTGAGCCACCCAGGTAGCGCAAAAAAATGTTTGTTTTAGTTAACGTTTGCCCAGAAGCAAATCCTGAGACAAAGATTCATATGCAATTGGTTATATAGGAAAAAGCAATGGTAAGGTAAGACAGAAGTGAAACTTGGAAGGAAAGTCAAGCATAAAGGGTTGGTTATTAATCAAGTATCCACTGTGGATTAAAAAGAAATAAAAATAATAATAATAATTCCTCTGGGGACATCTGGCAACCAGTTTACAGCAGTGTAGCCAGTATGTGAAAGGGTGAAAAGGGTTTTATATAGTTTTATATAGTCATTCATGTCAGTCATTAACTGAGGGATACTCCCAGGCAGTATTAATTATCTGGCATTGCTGGTCTACTGAGCAGGAAGGCAAAGTGGGCTCTGGTGACAAGAAAGAGTCCTCAGGCAAAGGAATACGATTGCTGTATATAACAGCCAGCATACACTGACATGGCAAGAGCAAGGGTATATTGGTGGTAAACTGATCAACATGTGGATGGAAATAATCTAGAAGACCCATCAGAAGTGTGATTTGAGCTGGACTCTGAGAAATGGGTTGGATTTGGTTAAGGGAAAGCATTTAAGTTAGGAAATGTGGCATGAGCAAAAGCATTGAGGTAAGAAAGCATAAGAGGCATCCTAGATCTGTTATAAGCCAGTTTGGCTAGATCATGGAAACAGTTTATATAGGATATTCTTGGGAAAATATGGCAAAAAAAAATATGTGTTGGGTCCATATTACAGAAGGCAGAAATGCTAGGCTAAAGAGTTTTAACTTTTTCCCCAAATATTGAGGAACATTAAGTGTCCAAGCAGGACAATTAATAAAATAAAAACATTACTTTATGGCATTAATATCCATGTTGGCACCATTCTTGTCCTTGGAATGTAAAATCCTATAGGATAGGAACTGAATCTGTTCAGTTTCGTTGGGGGAGGATTACATGCAGAAAGGATTCAGTAACCTATTAGCGATGAGCACCTGAAATTCAAAGAACCATGGTATCTAAATACCAATGGTATCTAAATACCATTTTCTACTAAAAGGAACCAATATTCCTT
The DNA here is from genome assembly GCF_018350215.1 of Panthera leo. Taxonomy (NCBI): domain Eukaryota; kingdom Metazoa; phylum Chordata; class Mammalia; order Carnivora; family Felidae; genus Panthera; species Panthera leo. The sequence goes on along the minus strand of NC_056679.1, from coordinate 163,926,986 downwards.
GGAAAAAGGACTGATTCCAGATCTGTGCAGAATATTTACAGTAAGAGCTTAAAACATTTTGTCATGCCAGAAAGGAAGTAAACTGTCAAACACTACAGTAGCCTGGTCAAAAGAACCCAGGGACCCACTTAGGGTTCCCACTGACCAAACAAGTAATTTGAACATCAAAATAATAAATATTATAGAAATATTTTTAGATAATAATATCTTCAATAACTTGAAATATATTAAAATTTTTAACATCCATGAGTTCCTAAGTATATTTAAAAATTTGAACGGGGCGCCTGGGTGGCTAAGTTGGTTAAGTGTCTGACTTTGGCTCAGGTTATGATCTTGTGGTTCGTGAGTTTGAGCCTCACATCTGACTCTATATTGACAACTCAAAGCCTGGAGCCTGCTTCGGATTCTGTCTCTCTCTCTTTGTCTCTCTCTTTCAAGAATAAATAAACATTAAAAAAATTAAAAAACAAACTTGAAGGATATTAGGGAACTAACTCATTATTCTAAAAACTAGGAAATAAATGAGAAAATTTCACATTTATGCCATTTTTTTCTGTGTAAACTGTACTAAATGAGGTAAAGTTCTTCACTATAAAAGAGAATTTCTGTTAATAAATGTAGCATGATCAAATCAGAATATCATCATTTTGCGACTTGTAATGAAATAATGGACGTAAGCAATAATAATCGATGGCTGCTAAAACTATTAGCTGGCAAGTTGATGGGATAATTTATGTTTATCATAAACTTTATCAGCCTAACAATACCTAAACCCAATAACCAACTGTAACATGAAATAGACAATCAGTGTATGCCACTTAATGTAAAATAATAGGTAATAAATAACACCTATAAAGTCTCCTCATGGGAAAAAGTTTTTTTTAATCTGAAAAATCCTGTAGATTTAACTGCCGGTTTACAAGAAATATAGGCAATAAGATAATGTGAGAATACAATTTACAAAATTCAGAATATGGGAAACTCTACAGAGCAGATCATCATTATTCTCAAATAAATTGCAAGAAAAACTACAGGAGAATCTATAGATCAAAAAACATCAAATGTAATGTGGAGACTTTTTAATGTCCTGATTTGAGCAAATCAACTGTAAAATATATTAAAGAAAATGTGAGACAATAACATTTGATACTGAACATCTCTGCTATATTATGGAATTACTGTTAAAATTTTAGTTGTACTAATGACATAGTTATGTTCTTTTTAAGAGCCATTTTACATCTTACATATATATTCATAATTCCAAAAAGCTTCCCCTTAAATATTTATTAATAAAATAATATAGTGTCTGGTGTTTACTTCACAAGAATACTAAAGACTGGAATGACTATATATTTATAATTGTTTACACTATATGATTAATATGTGAGTGCTCCTTATACTAATCTATTTAATATAAGTTTGAATACAAGATTGGGTATTCCAAGTGAGTTAACTAAAACTTAGTATTTCTGAGGTCCTATGTGATCCTGGAAATCATTAAAGACTAAAGACAACTACTCACAAAAAAAAAGCACAGTACACAGGTTTAAAAAGCAGTAAAGATGCGGTGCCTGATGGCTCAGTCAGAAGAGCACACAATTCTCGATCTTGGCATACTGATTTCAAGCTCCACAATGGGTGTAGAGGTTACTAAATTCATTCATTCATTCATTCATTCATTCATTCACTTTAGAAAAAAAAAATACAAAAGCAAAAAAAATAAAAAGAATAAAAACAGCAGTAATGAAAGCAAATGTCGACCGGTATACATAACTTCACTGTCATGAGAGAAAGCTTCCAATATCTCAAATTCAGGCAGGAAGCAGTGGTCAACCTTAACATAACAGACTCCTTAATATGCTGAATGGCAAGGATGCATTTCAGTAAAGAAAAAACCTCTGGTCCAGGAGACTACCAAAACCTAGCTTTGTAATCTCGAACTCACGCAACTTCTTTAGGCTTTAGGAAATGAAATAATTAACAGCACAAATAATGGTGTTGTGAGTACTAGCTAAACCCTCAACTTCCTAAGAGCTTTGAATGCATTATCCTCTTTTAACCTCATAACCCAAAGAGGTGTTATGGGAGCTTGATATACACCCTTCAAAGGACGATTAAATGAATGAAGAATCAATATATAGTACCATTTTGCACATGAGGAGTTGAGTTTCAGAGGCCCAGAACTTATTTAAGGTCATATACTGGAGTAAGTTGGTCCCGCCAATATACCAGGTTTATTCAACGCGCAAGTCGACTTTGAACACGCCACTGCATTAAAGCATACAGGAGAGGTTAGGTGACTGGTGTGAAATACTGACAAACTTAAAACCGTTTCCACACACCTACGGTTTTCCATCGTCCGCACCACACTTAACATGTCTCGGTCTCGGTATGACGGAAAAGGAAAACCAGCCCCTGACTCACCACCAAGAAGCTGGACCTTAACAGCAGTGACCTCCCCGCCCAGGCTCCCGAACGCGTTCACCCCCAAGCCCCTCCCCTTCACGGATCACGCACAACTTGTGATCCTCAAACTACATTTCCCATAAAACCTTGCGAGGACAGCGACCCTCCGCCGGAAGTCAGGAAGGCTCTTTCTGACGCCGGGAAGAGTGAGCGTGGGGTTTTCCCGGTCTTGCGGCAGTATCCTGCTTTCCTCTATTCTGGTTACCTTTGGTTAGTAACAGCAACGGCAAGTTAGTCGTCCCTGGTGCCCGCTCTGGGTTGGGTGGCCAGTTCTCAGTGCTTTTTGATCTCAGCGCTGTCGGCCTGCCCATGCTGGGTGGTTTGGCGCAGTTTCGGGGTGCGGTGCGGGTGCAGGCGCGGGAGCTTCCCGATGGGGGCCGGGGGCGCAGCCTCTCGGCTGCTGCTGGCTTTCCAGTCCAGTCTTTGAGGTGGGGAAAACAAAATGCTGCTTCAACTGTAGATTCACGTTAAAAGAAGGAATCTCACAGTAATAACAAGAAAAGAAACTATCTCAAGGCATTTAAGCGTTTGGAGAGAGCGTACGTGTTGCTTGACTGGTTAAATGGCCACCTCCAATGCCCAAGGACGTGGAAATCGTTAAATAATGGGCAGTAACTTCACTGACAGAGCCGTATTTGAACTCTGCCCTGTTTCTTGAACCATGTGACATTGAGCGAGGCATGGGCCTCGGGTACACATCGGTAAAAATGGATGTGGTTTCGTTAAAATCTAAGGCCCTTTTAACCTTCGTTAAACGACCTCTCAGAATGGTCTGTTCTTTTTGGAAAGCAAGGGCGGCATTTAGCTAAATCACCTTATCCTACCTTCAAATCCTTACCTTGTGGAAAACCCGTCAATGAGAAACGAAAAAATAAATCCAGCAGCCGAGCTGGATTTCAGATTTTGTGTAATTTTCTGGAATGAGAAACGGTTCTGTTTCTAGATGGCTTTTCTGCCAAAAAAAAGCTTCCTTTCTCCTGAGAATATTGAATCCTTAAGAACTGTACTGGGGATAGTGAATAGTACTATATTTTTGGAGGGCAGTTTTGCACTCTGTCCTGTGGAGTGGCCTCTTGGGAAGGTGAAGAAATGAATGACCTCAGAACGTAAGACAGTAAAATATTGCTTAAAGAAAACCTAACTGAAGAACCTGTGTGATATTTTGTGGAAAATCAATTTACGGGAAAGGCAACTTGGAAGGGAGACCATACATGAGTCAGTATACAGCAATAATTCAAAATAAAGTCCTGGAAAGTTGTAGTTTTTCTTATTGATAATATTCGTAAAGCATTTAGAAATCTCAATATGAAGAGAACAGTGAGATAAATTCTATGGTAAATCAAAAGAAATAAAAAGTTGTTTTCTAATATAGAAATCACTCCTTCTAATTTAAGTTGTAAACATATTTTCACCATTCCTGTGAGTAGTTTTTTCTTAAGCTTTTTGTTTTAATTCCAGTATAGTTAACATACAGTGTTATGTTAGTTTCAAACGTACAATATTGTGATTCAGCAATTCTGTACACTATTAAGTGTTCGTCATAAGAGTGCTCTTTAATCCCCATCACCTGTTTACACACACACACACACACACACACACACACACCCCTCCCCTTTTGTGAGTAGTCAGATTTGACCTTTTTTATAAGTAGCAGAAAAATACAAACAGGAAAGGTGAACAGTTAATCTTTTTGGCCCATGTTTCCCCTAAATTTTGTTCATACTCCTATAAAATTGATCAGCCAAATTGCATTGTGAGAACACTAGACACAAAAGAAGTCAAAATGTATGGATTATAACCTTTCCTTTTTAGGCTAAATATCTTCTTGCTTAAAATGATAGAAGTGTAGTCAGAATCACAAATCAATTCTTAGTAGCATTTCACTAAACGAAAATTCATACCTTAAAAAGTACTTTGTTCTCAGAACATAACTCCTAGAGAATTTAAGCATGAACTGTTTCCACAAAGAATTGCTCAGTCTGTGCCCTACCACATTCAATCCACAATAAGACAATTTTTATAAAGAGGTAGGAAACATTTTCTATATATTTTGTTCTTACTGAAAAAATGGAGTAACAAAGCAGACAAAGTTAATGGTTTAAATAGTTTCTGTCATTCAAGTTTTGACAAAGTGACCACCAGCACAGTGTTCAATGAGAGATCCAAAATACATGGTCATTTGATTTATGACAAGGATGACAACTGCAGCACAATGGGACAAAGATGGTAATTTCAAGAATGGTGCCAAGTCAAATGGAGTATCCATTGGATAAAAATGAATCTTGCTGCTACTTTACACCATGAACAAAAATAGTCCCACATGGATTATAGAATTAATTGTACAAGGGAATGCAAAAAAGTATTTTCAAGTGAAACGTAACACAGGTTTCGAATAATTAGCTGTAGGATCATAATTTTCCTAAAGGCAGGCACCTATTTCTGACAACATTGCCTCTAAGAGAATACTAGTTATCATCTGCTAAAAACCCTCTGACTTGACTTCTGTCTGCTTTAACCCCTCTCATTCCCTTGATCTATATTGAAATCTCTCTGATCTGCCTCAGGTACCTTGACACCCCCTCTCAAGGATATGCCCCCCCCATTCTCTTTTATTGCCAAGGTTCTTTATACATTGTGTTATACATCCCCCATGGTGAATTATATTTAAAATTCTCAACTGATAACAATTTTGAAATGTATACTATGATGACAGTTGGCTATAAATGACCTCTTGAGTATATAGCTTTACAAACCATGCCTATTCTAATTATATCAGCATTCACATAATATTCTAGCATTGAACAAAAAGCAAATGAAAATGAAAAGTTTTTTTCTATTTTCCTTTTTTTTAAGGAAGAAATGTCTTCTATAAAAAGAAGCCCAAAGCAAGAAATAATTTCCCAGTTTCACTATTCAGCTGCAGAAGGAGATATTGCCAGGTTAACCGTAATCCTCAGTCATTCTCCATCTCTTCTCAACGAAACTTCTGAAAATGGCTGGACTGCTTTAATGTATGCCGCAAGGAATGGACACCCAGATGTTGTCCAATTTCTACTTGACAAAGGGTAAACATTTTAGGCACTACTACTTGAAGGGCTCTGTGGTTTCATTTCTGGGTTACATATTTCCTTTTAAATTTTTCATGTAGCCATATTTATACCAATAGACTTCTAAATAACTTGTTGACCAGTTTTATTATATAAAAACATAGAAAAATACCTAACTAAAAACTTTTCTTCTATTGAGAGAGGAACCCTTCATACTTAATAACAAAGCAAATTTATGAGTTAGTCTAATCTTTTTCTCCCAGGTAGAAAATGTAGATCTACCCACTATGGCTATCAAGAACCCCTTGTAAAATTGTAATTTCTTCCTATAGCACATAAAACTTACTGTTTTTTATTTTACAGTTCTCCAAAAATTTTAAATATCTTGCTATCTCTAACTTTGCATCATCTATGATTATGTCTTTTAACCTTCCCATTAGTACATCATGTACAAAAAAAAAAAAAAACTTACGTAATAATGGTTAGAGGGCTATTATGTGCATCTGGAAATATTTTACTTTAATAAATATTAAAGAAAATTTTTATTTCCTATTTTATTTTTCTTTCCATTTGTAGGTGTGACAGATCCATTGTCAATAAATCAAGGCAGACTGCACTGGACATTGCTAAATTTTGGGGTTATAAGCATGTAGCTAACTTACTAGCTAATGCTAAAGGTGGGATGAAGCCTTGGTTCCTAACTAAGGAAGTGGAAGAATGTGAAAATTATTTTAGCAGAACACTATTAGACCGAAAAAGTGAAAAAAGAAATAATTCTGACTGGCTAGTAGCTAAAGAAAGCCATCCAGCCACAGTTTATATCCTTTTCTCAGATTTAAATCCCTTGGTTACTCTAGGTGGCAATAAAGAAAGTTTCCAACAGCCGGAAGTCAGGCTTTGTCAGCTGAGCTACACAGATATAAAAGATTATTTGGCTCAGCCTGAAAAGATCACCTTGATTTTCCTTGGAGTAGAACTTGAAGTGAAGAAAGAGTCATTTAATTATGCTGGAGAAGTCCCAAGAGAAGAAGATGGGTTGGTTGCCTGGTTTGCTCTAGGTATAGATCCTGTTGCTGCTGAAGAATTTAAGCAAAGGCATGAAAATTGTTATTTTCTTCATCCTCCAATGCCAGCTCTTCTGCAGTTGAAAGAAAAAGAAGCTGGTAAGAAGTGAATACGGTTTACTTGTATTGGTAATAATCTGGTTTTGGGAACTGGGTTGGAATTATATGTATCTGCATTTTCTAGGAGGCACACTTTTTTCATCAAGCCATGAAGTTAGGCTATCTTCATTAGAAATTTCCTGAAGTTCTCACTCTAGGGGACTACTCTCCTGAGCAGTTACAGCAGTTCTAATCAGCCAAGATTAGTTTCCCTAGAATTAATCCTACTGCATGCTGGTTTTATTTGATTCTTCACTGAATAATATTAAGCACCTGCTATACACTGAGCCTGATGGCAAAGACCTTGACTATTTTGTTTGCTGTTGCTGGGTATGCTAGTTCAGGTGGGATCTTATATGCCATGGTAAGAAATTAGGAGTTTTATTCTAAAGTTCATTTAAATGTTGTAATCTGACCTATGTTTTAAAAAGAAACAAAAAACAAAACCCCTCACTCTGCCTGCTTTGTAGATCATGAATTGTAGGTCATGAATTGTGAAGTCAGAAGTCTTATTAGAGGGGATTGAAGGTTACAGTAGCCTAGCTAAGAGATTACAGTGCATTGGGTTGATGGAGAGAAAGGGAGAGTTTAAGATGTTCTGGAGGTAAAATTGATAGGGCTTAATCAGTAGGTTGAGACTACTGAGAGAGAGGATAGTAACCTGGACTACAGCCTGAATGAAGGTGACAGAGATGGAGAAAAGGGGGCATGTTCAAGATATATTTTAGAGAGAAAATCTTCAGCACTTGTTGATGGATTGGGTTTGGGATATATAACGATGAAGAAAAAAGATCATGAATAATTGCTAGGTTTGAGACTTTAGTAATTTGGTAGATAGTGATATTTCTTGATAAAATAGCATAGGGTGACAAGTTGAGCAAAGGAAGCAAGACAGACTTGAAAGAAATAAGATTTTAGTTTTGGGCATATTTAGATTTAGAGAAGGATATTAGAATTTGGAACACAGAGGAGAGGTCTAAACTAGAAATACCCATATGGGAGTCATCAACATGAAGGTGATATTTAAATCTCAGGGAACTACTGAGATTACTTAGAGAATTGAGAGCAAGCAAGAAAAAGCCTTAGAATCACATGTAAATCCCCCTAAATTTTGAAGTCAGGTAGAAACAGAGGAGCCACCTACGGTATTGTTGACAGTGTGGCTATAACCTAAGAGGAAAACAGGAGAATGCTCATGGAAACCAAGATGGCAGAGTATTTCAAGGGAGTGGTCAAATATACCGAATGCTGTTGAGAATTTGAATAAGATAGAAAAAGATTTTTTTAAAGGATCTTTGGTTTTAGAATATGAAGCTATTGATGAATTTAACAAGTGGAATATCAGTGGAGTGGAAGGAATATAAGCTAAATTGTGGTTGATTGAAAAGTTAATGGGAGGTAACGAAGAGGTCACTCTCAATGTCCACCTTTCCTTAGATGTGTGGTAGGCCCTTCCAGAGGCTGCTTAGATGCCTCCTCCCAATGTCTGAATTGATATGTTTTATTCTTCACATCTGTGGAGAACACGTAATTTTTTATAATAGCACATGCGCACACTCAGGGGAAGCAGAGTAGGAGGGAGAATCTTAAACAGGCTCCAAGCCCAGCATGAAGAGCAATGCAGGGCTTGATCTCACAACCGTGAGATCATGACCTGATCTGAAATCAAGAGTTGGACACTTAACCAACTGAGTCAACCAGGTGCCCCAAAGTTGCACTTTTTTTTAAGTTTATTTATTTGGGGGGGCGGGGGATGGGCAGAGAGACGGGGAGAGAGAGAGAATCCCCAGCTGTGCTCTGTCCTGTAAACACAGAACCCAATGCAGGGCTTGAACTCACCATGAGATATGACCTGAGCTGAAACCAAGAGGCAGACACCTAACCAACTGACCTACCCAACCCTGCACTTTTTAAAGAAAATTTCTTTGTAGCAATATAAGTTTAATATCAAAACAATCTCTCTCTCTCTTTTTTTAATAGTTAGGAAACTGAGGACCTTTCATTCATTTAGTGTGTAAACTTACATAGTTAATGTAACCTCTTCATGCTTCATTTTCCTCCTTCAGGAAAAGATAATAATAGTACCTATATCATTGCTCTAACCATTAAATAAGATGATGTAACCCATTGAGCTGCTTTTTATTTCACATAAAATATATTTGTATTATTTGTCATTCATACTATCCATCCATACCACACTATCCTCTGTTTCAGGTAGTCCAATAAAAATATACCTGTTTTCTTCATTCATTCATTCATAAATACATACATACATACATACATACATACATACATACATACATAAAATCATGTATACAAACATCTTTGCATGATGTTGGCATATAGCATGTACTCAATAAATATTAGCTTGTCTTATTGAAACAATATTGAAATAATGTAGATATTTAGCATAAATTACATACTACAAGGTAATGTAGTAGACAAATATTTAATGTTGCCTGTGGTTCATTGAATTTCAGTATTACATTTGTTTTTACGTATGGTTTATTAGTTTTTGTTTCCCAGTTTAAAATATTGTTATTTATGGTTATTTTGCTTATTTCAAAAATCCTTAGACCAAATAATGTATTTTAGGGAGAGCAAGTTTGTCAGGCAAATGCAAATGTAGCATTTCCAGTTTTATTGCTTCAGTTGTAATATTTCTGGTCGGGCCATATTCTTTTTTGAAATATCAGGGTATCTAGCCAAAGTATATATATACTAAGATTTTTTTCTTGTAGGCATTTTTTTTTCATGAACAAAGTTAACCATGAATGTTATAAATACAGTATTTTTTTAACATTCCATTAAGTTTCCAGTTGTAAACAGGATATGTTTCACAGTGACAAGGAATAGTAGTTTAATCACCCAGGAAAAGAGAAGTTCCTACAGTTTCCTACTAATATTTTTTTTTATATAGTCCAAGTCTAAATTAGGAACTGGCTTTGTAATGTATTTTTGTAAAAGTCTCTATTATAAAGTCAATTTTTATAAAATCACTATACACTAGAATCTTGTATATCCAAAATTTAAAAATCATCTATAGTAAAAGCCTGAGGTAATATAGTATATAAGATAGATGTTAGTACATCTGTGTTATATGAGAATTGTATTTATTAGTTCATATTAAAGTTAAATCTAATTTTCATATGTCATCTGTTGGATTAAATCTTTTACTTTAAAAGAAATATACACATCATAAAAATAGGAATACTAACATCCTTGATCACAGAGCTACTCAGAAAATATAGAGTATGCCTTTACTGACTTAACATTTTACTTGATATTAATTTGTTTACAGTCTATCA